>NW_027497500.1:0-96112 GCF_021521415.1 Bidens hawaiensis | reverse complement strand
CTGTAACGCCCTGAAATTCGATTGGTAAACTAGGATCGTGAAATCATCGGAAACTATAGACTTTGGGATTCTGGACGATAAGTTCGGAACCCATATCATTGGAAAAATCTGCTTTTATCATTTAAAATGTTTATTTTATAAAACGACATTTACGCCTGAAAAATATTAATTTTTATGCTTTCGAAAAATTAAATGTTCTTATTTAAAAAGATTTCAAATAATTATTCGGAAAATGGTTTTATAAAAGTTTTGCTGAAAAAGTTTTAGTTTGTTTAAAAACTTATGAACTCGACTAGTCTTGACCCGTCGGTAGCCTAAACCCGAACCCGAGTCACCCGAGTATTTAAGCGGAAAATCAAGTATTCTTACACCATCTCTTTCATTTCCACCAACACTTCCCACCCAAACACTCTCATTCTAGAGAGAGAAACTAGAGAGAGAAAGTCTTCAAACTTCAAATCCGAGTCCACAAATCTGTTTGTTGTTATTCTTGGTAAGATCTTCTTGAAAATCATCCATTTTCATAAACATTTTCGGCCTCAAATCGAGCAAAAACACCCATTTTCGTTTCTAGAGTTTTCGGGTCAAAAACCGTCTTGTTTTGGTGTCAAAATGCAGGCTTTTGTGTTTAAAATCACTAGGAATCGATAGCCCTTTCAATCCCGAGCATTTCCATGTCAAAAACTTCGATTTTGGGTCAAAAATCTGGAAAATCTGAAAAACCCGTAGGTTTCTCCGTCGCCCAGCTTGAAGGAGTCGAATCAGACTCATTCGATCGAACCAGTCGATCGAATCAGTCCAGTCGATCGAATAGGAAAGCAACCGAATGGTCTCCAACTCATTCGACCGAATGAGTTTCGTATTCGATCGAACGAGTGTCTATTCGATCGAACAAGTTCCATGTTCGACCGAACGAGTTTTTCCAACTGGTTCGACCAAATGTGTTTCTAGTTCGATCGAGTGTGCCTCAGATTCGACCGAATGTGTGTCTATTCGATCGAACGTGTTCCTATTCGATCGAATCAAGCCAGAACCAAGCTGTTTTCGTCTTTAAAACCCAGTTTTTGCTCGAGGCCGCGTAAGCTCGTTTTCTTAGACTTATAGCACGTTGTTAACCTTATATATATGTTCAACTCTAGGCTAAGGAGATCTATTGTAGCACCATCCTAACCCGAGATCAAGGTGAGTTCATAGCCCCTATTTAAGCTTTTCAAAACTATGGGGTGGAAACATGGTAACTTTACACGTTTGGATAAAATCATTTATGCAAACACTCTTTAAACTATAAACTTTTGGATTTCTACACACGTGCGGAAATCCACAAGCTTTTTAAGAATCTATAAACTTTGGAAATCTATGAACATGGGGAAAACCCATCAACTTATGGAGATCTAAGAACATTGGAAATCAATGAGTATGGGAAATTCTATGAACATTGACATCATGGGAATGGGAATCATATTCATATCATCATAGTCATTGTGTCAGCATGGAAATCTAGAGATCAAAGCATCACGAGTTGAATTGGACGCGAGAGTCTATTCTACTCTCGGTAGAACTCGCGACCATGAGTGGCATTCTATTCTCGGTGGCACTCGTAACTCTTGGGATTTCATACTAGTCTCGGTGAAATCCATAACTCTTGAGGACCTATACTAGTCTCGGTAGGGACCAAGGGAACCCAGGATTCTTTGGGGAGTCTATCCTACTCTCGGTAGAACCTAGCTGAGTCCTGGATGACAAGAACGAGGTAGTCTTGGTTTAAGTCTTGCGTGGGATCAATCAAGTCTTGTGTGATCATTGAGTTTCATCATCATTCATCATCATCATCATTTATTCACCATCATCTTGGATACTAGTAAACAGTGGGATCTTGGTGTTGGTTTATCTAGTAAACTTAGCATGCTCAAATCTATATGTCCTTATTTATGCTTAACTGCTATGTGCTACATGTACCGTTGGGAGACCACAAATCTTTGAGTAATCTTATCACAAACGACTCTAATGGGAGAATAATAAGCCCGCTGAGAGTCCAGGAGAACATTTCATGTTTTACTTACTACAAAAACCTCTTTGGGAAAACCAAGAGACCTTTTCTTACAAACCATCTTAAAACCGGGTATTATATCCAAACATAGTAGTATAAGTTGTAGGAGTGGTGGGTTAGCCGCAGGTACACCCTATATATAAACCCCTACAACCTATACTAGTATGTTTGTGTATAAACTCTTTTTCTTTAAACCTATGAATTCACTCATCTACTTTATGTAGTTGACAGTTTGTTACATGTTTTCAGGAAATAATGCAGCAAGAAATCCCTAGCAAGTTTAGAGGCCTTAGAGAGATGAAGGCTAGTCTAGGAGTTGTTTGGAAACTTGATATTTTGTATTAAAACAATTTGTTTCATGTTACCTGGATGGTGTAATATTTGACATTTTGGTTATGTTTATGCATTTAGACTTTTATACTATTGTGCTCAACAATCACGACTTAGTCGCCGCGCCTCGATTATTCCGCCATCACGATCGGGGTGTGACAGATTGGTATCAGAGCCAGTGGTTATAGGGAATTAGGAAACCGACCTAGACTATAACCTAGGATCCTTGACTCTAGATAGCTCATGCATCACAATCACATGTCTACACTTATATACGTGCTGCGTGCTTATGTGTTGTATATTAACTGTTAATCTCTTGAGCCATGTCATTCTGTGTTCTTGGTATAATCTATGTCCTCTATTCTTAATCTTTGGCGTGTCATCGATTCTATCTAACGCTCGTTTTTTTTTTTTTTTTTTTTTTTTTTTTTTTTTTTTTTCGTTTTGTCAAGAATGCCTCCCAGACGTGCACCCGCCCCCTTGGACTCCGCTGATCTAGCCAACCTTATAGCCCAGCAGATCGCGGCTGTGTTACCAGGCATGGTAACAGCCATCAGCCAGGGGCTGAGGCAAGAAGGAACCTCTGGGGCCAACCAAATTCCAGCTCAGAACGCAAATGAACCAGCAAATAAGCCATACAAGGACTTCATGGCTACCAAACCCACCAGCTTCAGCGGTTCAGAAGGCGCCGTTGGTCTCCTCCAGTGGATCGAAAAGATGGAGGCTGCCTTTGTTATTAGCTCGTGCCCTGAGACACTGAAAGTCACGCACGCGGCAAGCATGTTGTCTAAACGCGCGCTGACCTGGTGGAACAACGAGATAAGAACCCGCGGGCGTGAGGCTGCCTTGGCCATGACCTGGTCGGAATTTGTAGCTTTGGTTACCCGCGAGTTCGTACCTCGCAGTGAGGTGCAGAAACTTGAAGCTGAGTTTTGGGTGCACAAAATGAAGGGCGCTGATCACCAAGGGTACACGGAGCGTTTTCACGAGCTCTCCCTTCTAGTACCACACTTGGTCACCCCTCCCTCCCGGGCTATTGAGCTTTACATCAATGGCCTACCTGACACTGTCCGTGGAATCGTTATCGGGGCTGACCCATCAACCCTACAAGCGGCCATTGAACTAGCTGCCCGACTGACCCAGGACCAGGTTAAGACTGGGGTCCTAGCCAAAGGTACGGGCAAGGCCGCTGAGGGCTCATCCAAAAAGATCAACCGCATCAAAAAGCGTAAGGCTAGCAGTTACGCGATGGTTACTCCCGCAACCCCAATCAGCTCTGTCGCTCCTGCTCCCACCCCTTCTGGAAGGCCAAAGAGGGAGTACACTGGGGTTCACCCCAAGTGCGGCACTTGCGAATTTCATCACCCTGCCGGAACCCCGTGCTGGAAATGCACGAACTGTGGACGTTTGGGGCACCTAGCGGAACGCTGCAGATTTCAAGGTAATCAACTGGCAATACAGAGCAGCAGTTCCCAACCCAGCAACACTCGAAGCTGTTTCGAGTGTGGAGCCACGGACCATTTCAGGAGCAGGTGTCCTCGTCTTGCAAATCTTCCTCCGGCCCGAGGCCGAGCCTTTACTATTGGCGCTGCTGAAGCTCGCCAAAATCCTGACGTCATTACTGGTACGTTCATCCTTAACAATCTCTGGGTTTCTATTCTATTTGACTCGGGTGCAGATAGGAGTTTTATTTCTAGCGAGTTGGTCCCATTGCTTAATCTAGGAACCTCTGTCTTAGACCCCGCTTTCTCTGTCGAAATGGCAAACGGAGAGTCTACCCAAGTGAACAAAATCGTTCGCAATTGCACGCTTACGTTTGATCAGACGTCTCTTAACATTGACCTCATCCCTATGCAATTAGGAAGTTTCGATGTAATTGTTGGGATGGATTGGTTGTCCATCAACCACGCGGAAGTGGTGTGTGCTGAGAAGCTCATTCGCGTTCCTTGTTCTTCTGGCGAGTCCATAATTATTCAAGGAGAAAGATCAGGCAGATGTCTGAAATTAATCTCCTGCTTTAAAGCTCGGCGATGCCTTCGAAAGAAGTGTCTCGCCTTCCTAGCTCATGTCTCCATCAAGAAATCTTTGGGGAAGAAGCTCTCTGATGTCCCCATTGTGCGTGAATTTCCAGACGTTTTTCCTAAAGACTTACCCGGACTACCTCCTAGCCGACAAGTCGAATTCCACATCGAATTAGTTCCCGGTGCAACCCCCGTGGCAAAATCTCCGTATCGTTTGGCTCCGTCAGAAATGCAGGAATTATCGAGCCAGCTACAGGAACTACTAGACAAGGGTTTTATTCGCCCTAGTTCATCTCCTTGGGGAGCTCTAGTCCTCTTCGTCAAGAAGAAGGACGGATCTTTCCGGATGTGCATAGACTATCGTGAGCTTAACAAACTCACGGTCAAGAATCGGTATCCATTACCAAGGATTGACGATCTTTTCGACCAGCTGCAAGGAGCCACTTACTTTTCCAAGATCGACCTACGCTCAGGTTATCACCAAGTACGCGTCATGGAGGACGACATCGCGAAAACCGCTTTCAGAACTCGTTATGGACACTACGAGTTCCTAGTCATGCCTTTTGGTTTGACGAATGCCCCTGCGGTGTTCATGGATCTCATGAATCGCGTTTGTCGTCCATACCTGGACCAGTTTGTTATCGTCTTCATTGACGATATTCTCGTTTATTCCCGCTCTAAAGCCGACCATGAGCTTCATCTCAGGCTTACCTTGGATCTGCTGAGGAAAGAGCAACTCTACGCCAAATTCTCCAAATGCGAATTTTGGCTAAGGGAAGTTCAATTCTTAGGTCACATCATTAACAAGGAAGGCATTCATGTCGACCCTGCCAAGATTGAAGCCATCAAAAATTGGGGAGCGCCTACAACGCCAACCGAAATTCGTTCATTTCTTGGTTTAGCTGGGTACTACCGTCGATTCATCTCGAACTTTTCAAAGATCGTATTGCCTCTCACAATGTTAACTCAAAAAGGGGAACCATTCATTTGGAACCAAGAGCAAGAAGAGGCTTTCCAAACATTGAAACATAAACTCTGTCATGCACCAATCCTGTCACTTCCTGAGGGTAACGATGATTTTGTTGTTTATTGCGACGCCTCGAGCCAAGGTCTAGGCTGCGTCTTAATGCAACGCGGTAAGGTCATCGCTTATGCCTCGCGCCAACTCAAGAGTCATGAGAGGATTTATGTCACCCACGACTTGGAATTGGGTGCTGTGGTCTTTGCCTTAAAAATATGGAGACACTACCTATACGGTACGAAATGTGTCATCTTCACCGACCACAAGAGCCTACAACACATCCTCAACCAAAGGGAGCTAAACATGCGACAACGTCGATGGGTTGAACTCCTAAGTGACTACGACTGCGAAATCCGCTACCACCCTGGAAAGGCTAACGTAGTGGCTGACGCGTTAAGTCGCAAGGAAAGGACCCAGTTGCATGCGATCCGTATTCAGTCCAATCTTCCCTCCTTGGTTCTTGAAGCTCAAAAGCAAGCGATTGCTGGTGGTGATCTCAAAAATATGCTATCTTGCGGTGCCGAACGGAAGTTTGAAACCAAGTATGATGGTATACTTTACTACTTAAATCGCATGTGGATTCCAAACTCTGAACCACTTCGAGAACTTATCCTGAACGAAGCGCACAAATCCAGATACTCTATTCACCCCGGGCAGTGATAAAATGTATCAGAATCTCAAGTCTCACTTCTGGTGGCCGGGTATGAAGAAAGTCATAGCTTTGTACGTCGGTAGGTGCCTAACATGCTCGCGGATCAAGACTGAACATCAGAGACCATCTGGCCTGTTACAAAAACCGATCATACCGCAGTGGAAGTGGGACGAAGTCGCTATGGACTTCATTACCAAACTCCCGCGGACACCCAGCGGTTATGACACGATTTGGGTTATCGTGGATTACTTGACCAAGTCTGCCCACTTTCTCCCTGTCCGCGAGGACTACACTACGGAGAAGCTGGCGCGGATTTACATTCGTGAGATCGTAACCCGTCACGGTGTGCCTAAGGGCATCACGTCTGACCGTGACCCCTCTTTTGCGTCAAGGTTCTGGAAGTCATTTCAGAAAGCCTTTGGGACAAGTGTGAAACTTAGCTCTGCCTATCATCCTGAAACGGACGGACAGAGCGAAAGGACCATACAAACCCTGGAGGATATGCTCAGAGCCTGTATCCTTGAATTCGGTAGTAGCTGGGAGACTCACCTTCCTCTTGCAGAGTTCTCATACAATAACAGCTATCATGCTACCATCAAATGCGCACCATTCGAGGCACTCTATGGCAGGAAATGTCGTTCTCCACTGTGTTGGTCCGAGACCGGAGATTCTCAAATCCTCGGCCCGGAACTGATACAGGAAACCACTGACAGTATCGCCATCATCCAGCAAAGACTTAAGGACGCCCGCTGTCGACACAAGTATTACGCTGACAAACGCCGCAAACCTCTGGAGTTCCAAATAGGCGATCGCGTAATGCTCAAAGTTTCCCCCTGGAAGGGCATTGTTCGCTTCGGGAAAAAGGGAAAGTTTGCTCCAAGGTACGTAGGACCTTTCAAGATCATCGAAAAGGTCGGACCCGTAGCCTATCGCTTGGAATTGCCTCCAGAACTCAGCCGTGTTCACAACGTTTTTCATGTGTCGCAACTCAAAAAGTGCCTCGTTGACGAGACCGCTCAAATCCCGATCGACACGGTTCGCATCGACGACAAACTACACTTTGTTGAGGAACCTGTCGAGATCCTAGATCGAGAAGTCAAAAGGACTAAGCGAAGCCGGATACCCATAGTCAAGGTACGTTGGAACAACCATCGTGGACCCGAGTTCACATGGGAGCGAGAGGATAAGATGAAGGAGGAATACCCTCATCTGTTCGCATAGTCATCATCTTTGTAATTCTAAAAATCTTGGAGTCTATGTAATCGTAATCATGTAATCAGGGACCAATATCAATCAATGAAGTATCATGTTGTTCCTATTTGCTTATAAATATTCTCTTATTTGCATAACACCAAGTTTGGCTACCCATGACTCGTGCTGGAAAACACAAGTTGTGCATACTTAATCATGTAAACATTGGGGTAAACTATGTATCATTGAGCCAAAATTTGTCATCATTCTAGCATTCATGAAGCATGGTTGTGTGTGTGTGTGTGGTGTCGTGTCGATTTTTCTAGCCGCACACAATGGAGTTTATACATTGATACAAGGTGAACTCGTAATTATAGTCCGGAATATAATTACATCAAGTTCACAGGTGTATACGTGTATAAACAATATGCTATTGTGTAACTATGAGTCGTGAACTCAAGCTTCGTGTAGGGAATTAATCAATGAATGTTGAAGGAGTGGTGGGTTAGCCGCTGGTACACCCTATACATAAACCCCTTCGGCACAAGTTGATTATGTCTGAAGCGAGACTTGGAATTAGGGACTCATAGTTAGCGTGGCAGCTGTGAGGCGTTAAATTCAAGAGTTATTGAGGGAATTATTCATTGGAGATTGAAGGAGTGGTGGGTTAGCCGCTGGTACACCCTATATATAAACCCCTTCAATCCGAAATGAATATGTCTGATGTAAAGCTTGAAGGTGATGCCTTGTAGTGGAAAATAGTGTGTCGTCCTGTGTGTCATTGAACTAATAGGAGTCGAAAGAAACACCCAAGTGGAGTTGAGGGAGTGGTGGGTTAGCCGCTGGTACACCCTATATATAAACCCCTTCAACTTGATTTGGGTGGTATCCAAGACGAAAATTAGGGGTAGTGGCGCATAGTGGTCATCATGGGATCATTTGATCTAAAACATCATTGCATCAACTATACTAAGTTCTAAATTTCGGGACGAAATTCCTCTAAATTGGGGAGGATGTAACGCCCTGAAATTCGATTGGTAAACTAGGATCGTGAAATCATCGGAAACTATAGACTTTGGGATTCTGGACGATAAGTTCGGAACCCATATCATTGGAAAAATCTGCTTTTATCATTTAAAATGTTTATTTTATAAAACGACATTTACGCCTGAAAAATATTAATTTTTATGCTTTCGAAAAATTAAATGTTCTTATTTAAAAAGATTTCAAATAATTATTCGGAAAATGGTTTTATAAAAGTTTTGCTGAAAAAGTTTTAGTTTGTTTAAAAACTTATGAACTCGACTAGTCTTGACCCGTCGGTAGCCTAAACCCGAACCCGAGTCACCCGAGTATTTAAGCGGAAAATCAAGTATTCTTACACCATCTCTTTCATTTCCACCAACACTTCCCACCCAAACACTCTCATTCTAGAGAGAGAAACTAGAGAGAGAAAGTCTTCAAACTTCAAATCCGAGTCCACAAATCTGTTTGTTGTTATTCTTGGTAAGATCTTCTTGAAAATCATCCATTTTCATAACCATTTTCGGCCTCAAATCGAGCAAAAACACCCATTTTCGTTTCTAGAGTTTTCGGGTCAAAAACCGTCTTGTTTTGGTGTCAAAATGCAGGCTTTTGTGTTTAAAATCACTAGGAATCGATAGCCCTTTCAATCCCGAGCATTTCCATGTCAAAAACTTCGATTTTGGGTCAAAAATCTGGAAAATCTGAAAAACCCGTAGGTTTCTCCGTCGCCCAGCTTGAAGGAGTCGAATCAGACTCATTCGATCGAACCAGTCGATCGAATCAGTCCAGTCGATCGAATAGGAAAGCAACCGAATGGTCTCCAACTCATTCGACCGAATGAGTTTCGTATTCGATCGAACGAGTGTCTATTCGATCGAACAAGTTCCATGTTCGACCGAACGAGTTTTTCCAACTGGTTCGACCAAATGTGTTTCTAGTTCGATCGAGTGTGCCTCAGATTCGACCGAATGTGTGTCTATTCGATCGAACGTGTTCCTATTCGATCGAATCAAGCCAGAACCAAGCTGTTTTCGTCTTTAAAACCCAGTTTTTGCTCGAGGCCGCGTAAGCTCGTTTTCTTAGACTTATAGCACGTTGTTAACCTTATATATATGTTCAACTCTAGGCTAAGGAGATCTATTGTAGCACCATCCTAACCCGAGATCAAGGTGAGTTCATAGCCCCTATTTAAGCTTTTCAAAACTATGGGGTGGAAACATGGTAACTTTACACGTTTGGATAAAATCATTTATGCAAACACTCTTTAAACTATAAACTTTTGGATTTCTACACACGTGCGGAAATCCACAAGCTTTTTAAGAATCTATAAACTTTGGAAATCTATGAACATGGGGAAAACCCATCAACTTATGGAGATCTAAGAACATTGGAAATCAATGAGTATGGGAAATTCTATGAACATTGACATCATGGGAATGGGAATCATATTCATATCATCATAGTCATTGTGTCAGCATGGAAATCTAGAGATCAAAGCATCATGAGTTGAATTGGACGCGAGAGTCTATTCTACTCTCGGTAGAACTCGCGACCATGAGTGGCATTCTATTCTCGGTGGCACTCGTAACTCTTGGGATTTCATACTAGTCTCGGTGAAATCCATAACTCTTGAGGACCTATACTAGTCTCGGTAGGGACCAAGGGAACCCAGGATTCTTTGGGGAGTCTATCCTACTCTCGGTAGAACCTAGCTGAGTCCTGGATGACAAGAACGAGGTAGTCTTGGTTTAAGTCTTGCGTGGGATCAATCAAGTCTTGTGTGATCATTGAGTTTCATCATCATTCATCATCATCATCATTTATTCACCATCATCTTGGATACTAGTAAACAGTGGGATCTTGGTGTTGGTTTATCTAGTAAACTTAGCATGCTCAAATCTATATGTCCTTATTTATGCTTAACTGCTATGTGCTACATGTACCGTTGGGAGACCACAAATCTTTGAGTAATCTTATCACAAACGACTCTAATGGGAGAATAATAAGCCCGCTGAGAGTCCAGGAGAACATTTCATGTTTTACTTACTACAAAAACCTCTTTGGGAAAACCAAGAGACCTTTTCTTACAAACCATCTTAAAACCGGGTATTATATCCAAACATAGTAGTATAAGTTGTAGGAGTGGTGGGTTAGCCGCAGGTACACCCTATATATAAACCCCTACAACCTATACTAGTATGTTTGTGTATAAACTCTTTTTCTTTAAACCTATGAATTCACTCATCTACTTTATGTAGTTGACAGTTTGTTACATGTTTTCAGGAAATAATGCAGCAAGAAATCCCTAGCAAGTTTAGAGGCCTTAGAGAGATGAAGGCTAGTCTAGGAGTTGTTTGGAAACTTGATATTTTGTATTAAAACAATTTGTTTCATGTTACCTGGATGGTGTAATATTTGACATTTTGGTTATGTTTATGCATTTAGACTTTTATACTATTGTGCTCAACAATCACGACTTAGTCGCCGCGCCTCGATTATTCCGCCATCACGATCGGGGTGTGACAGATTGGTATCAGAGCCAGTGGTTATAGGGAATTAGGAAACCGACCTAGACTATAACCTAGGATCCTTGACTCTAGATAGCTCATGCATCACAATCACATGTCTACACTTATATACGTGCTGCGTGCTTATGTGTTGTATATTAACTGTTAATCTCTTGAGCCATGTCATTCTGTGTTCTTGGTATAATCTATGTCCTCTATTCTTAATCTTTGGCGTGTCATCGATTCTATCTAACGCTCGTTTTTTTTTTTTTTTTTTCGTTTTGTCAAGAATGCCTCCCAGACGTGCACCCGCCCCCTTGGACTCCGCTGATCTAGCCAACCTTATAGCCCAGCAGATCGCGGCTGTGTTACCAGGCATGGTAACAGCCATCAGCCAGGGGCTGAGGCAAGAAGGAACCTCTGGGGCCAACCAAATTCCAGCTCAGAACGCAAATGAACCAGCAAATAAGCCATACAAGGACTTCATGGCTACCAAACCCACCAGCTTCAGCGGTTCAGAAGGCGCCGTTGGTCTCCTCCAGTGGATCGAAAAGATGGAGGCTGCCTTTGTTATTAGCTCGTGCCCTGAGACACTGAAAGTCACGCACGCGGCAAGCATGTTGTCTAAACGCGCGCTGACCTGGTGGAACAACGAGATAAGAACCCGCGGGCGTGAGGCTGCCTTGGCCATGACCTGGTCGGAATTTGTAGCTTTGGTTACCCGCGAGTTCGTACCTCGCAGTGAGGTGCAGAAACTTGAAGCTGAGTTTTGGGTGCACAAAATGAAGGGCGCTGATCACCAAGGGTACACGGAGCGTTTTCACGAGCTCTCCCTTCTCGTACCACACTTGGTCACCCCTCCCTCCCGGGCTATTGAGCTTTACATCAATGGCCTACCTGACACTGTCCGTGGAATCGTTATCGGGGCTGACCCATCAACCCTACAAGCGGCCATTGAACTAGCTGCCCGACTGACCCAGGACCAGGTTAAGACTGGGGTCCTAGCCAAAGGTACGGGCAAGGCCGCTGAGGGCTCATCCAAAAAGATCAACCGCATCAAAAAGCGTAAGGCTAGCAGTTACGCGATGGTTACTCCCGCAACCCCAATCAGCTCTGTCGCTCCTGCTCCCACCCCTTCTGGAAGGCCAAAGAGGGAGTACACTGGGGTTCACCCCAAGTGCGGCACTTGCCAATTTCATCACCCTGCCGGAACCCCGTGCTGGAAATGCACGAACTGTGGACGTTTGGGGCACCTAGCGGAACGCTGCAGATTTCAAGGTAATCAACTGGCAATACAGAGCAGCAGTTCCCAACCCAGCAACACTCGAAGCTGTTTCGAGTGTGGAGCCACGGACCATTTCAGGAGCAGGTGTCCTCGTCTTGCAAATCTTCCTCCGGCCCGAGGCCGAGCCTTTACTATTGGCGCTGCTGAAGCTCGCCAAAATCCTGACGTCATTACTGGTACGTTCATCCTTAACAATCTCTGGGTTTCTATTCTATTTGACACGGGTGCAGATAGGAGTTTTATTTCTAGCGAGTTGGTCCCATTGCTTAATCTAGGAACCTCTGTCTTAGACCCCGCTTTCTCTGTCGAAATGGCAAACGGAGAGTCTACCCAAGTGAACAAAATCGTTCGCAATTGCACGCTTACGTTTGATCAGACGTCTCTTAACATTGACCTCATCCCTATGCAATTAGGAAGTTTCGATGTAATTGTTGGGATGGATTGGTTGTCCATCAACCACGCGGAAGTGGTGTGTGCTGAGAAGCTCATTCGCGTTCCTTGTTCTTCTGGCGAGTCCATAATTATTCAAGGAGAAAGATCAGGCAGATGTCTGAAATTAATCTCCTGCTTTAAAGCTCGGCGATGCCTTCGAAAGAAGTGTCTCGCCTTCCTAGCTCATGTCTCCATCAAGAAATCTTTGGGGAAGAAGCTCTCTGATGTCCCCGTTGTGCGTGAATTTCCAGACGTTTTTCCTAAAGACTTACCCGGACTACCTCCTAGCCGACAAGTCGAATTCCACATCGAATTAGTTCCCGGTGCAACCCCCGTGGCAAAATCTCCGTATCGTTTGGCTCCGTCAGAAATGCAGGAATTATCGAGCCAGCTACAGGAACTACTAGACAAGGGTTTTATTCGCCCTAGTTCATCTCCATGGGGAGCTCCAGTCCTCTTCGTCAAGAAGAAGGACGGATCTTTCCGGATGTGCATAGACTATCGTGAGCTTAACAAACTCACGGTCAAGAATCGGTATCCATTACCAAGGATTGACGATCTTTTCGACCAGCTGCAAGGAGCCACTTACTTTTCCAAGATCGACCTACGCTCAGGTTATCACCAAGTACGCGTCATGGAGGACGACATCGCGAAAACCGCTTTCAGAACTCGTTATGGACACTACGAGTTCCTAGTCATGCCTTTTGGTTTGACGAATGCCCCTGCGGTGTTCATGGATCTCATGAATCGCGTTTGTCGTCCATACCTGGACCAGTTTGTTATCGTCTTCATTGACGATATTCTCGTTTATTCCCGCTCTAAAGCCGACCATGAGCTTCATCTCAGGCTTACCTTGGATCTGCTGAGGAAAGAGCAACTCTACGCCAAATTCTCCAAATGCGAATTCTGGCTAAGGGAAGTTCAATTCTTAGGTCACATCATTAACAAGGAAGGCATTCATGTCGACCCTGCCAAGATTGAAGCCATCAAAAATTGGGGAGCGCCTACAACGCCAACCGAAATTCGTTCATTTCTTGGTTTAGCTGGGTACTACCGTCGATTCATCTCGAACTTTTCAAAGATCGTATTGCCTCTCACAATGTTAACTCAAAAAGGGGAACCATTCATTTGGAACCAAGAGCAAGAAGAGGCTTTCCAAACATTGAAACATAAACTCTGTCATGCACCAATCCTGTCACTTCCTGAGGGTAACGATGATTTTGTTGTTTATTGCGACGCCTCGAGCCAAGGTCTAGGCTGCGTCTTAATGCAACGCGGTAAGGTCATCGCTTATGCCTCGCGCCAACTCAAGAGTCATGAGAGGATTTATGTCACCCACGACTTGGAATTGGGTGCTGTGGTCTTTGCCTTAAAAATATGGAGACACTACCTATACGGTACGAAATGTGTCATCTTCACCGACCACAAGAGCCTACAACACATCCTCAACCAAAGGGAGCTAAACATGCGACAACGTCGATGGGTTGAACTCCTAAGTGACTACGACTGCGAAATCCGCTACCACCCTGGAAAGGCTAACGTAGTGGCTGACGCGTTAAGTCGCAAGGAAAGGACCCAGTTGCATGCGATCCGTATTCAGTCCAATCTTCCCTCCTTGGTTCTTGAAGCTCAAAAGCAAGCGATTGCTGGTGGTGATCTCAAAAATATGCTATCTTGCGGTGCCGAACGGAAGTTTGAAACCAAGTATGATGGTATACTTTACTACTTAAATCGCATGTGGATTCCAAACTCTGAACCACTTCGAGAACTTATCCTGAACGAAGCGCACAAATCCAGATACTCTATTCACCCGGGCAGTGATAAAATGTATCAGAATCTCAAGTCTCACTTCTGGTGGCCGGGTATGAAGAAAGTCATAGCTTTGTACGTCGGTAGGTGCCTAACATGCTCGCGGATCAAGACTGAACATCAGAGACCATCTGGCCTGTTACAAAAACCGATCATACCGCAGTGGAAGTGGGACGAAGTCGCTATGGACTTCATTACCAAACTCCCGCGGACACCCAGCGGTTATGACACGATTTGGGTTATCGTGGATTACTTGACCAAGTCTGCCCACTTTCTCCCTGTCCGCGAGGACTACACTACGGAGAAGCTGGCGCGGATTTACATTCGTGAGATCGTAACCCGTCACGGTGTGCCTAAGGGCATCACGTCTGACCGTGACCCCTCTTTTGCGTCAAGGTTCTGGAAGTCATTTCAGAAAGCCTTTGGGACAAGTGTGAAACTTAGCTCTGCCTATCATCCTGAAACGGACGGACAGAGCGAAAGGACCATACAAACCCTGGAGGATATGCTCAGAGCCTGTATCCTTGAATTCGGTAGTAGCTGGGAGACTCACCTTCCTCTTGCAGAGTTCTCATACAATAACAGCTATCATGCTACCATCAAATGCGCACCATTCGAGGCACTCTATGGCAGGAAATGTCGTTCTCCACTGTGTTGGTCCGAGACCGGAGATTCTCAAATCCTCGGCCCGGAACTAATACAGGAAACCACTGACAGTATCGCCATCATCCAGCAAAGACTTAAGGACGCCCGCTGTCGACACAAGTATTACGCTGACAAACGCCGCAAACCTCTGGAGTTCCAAATAGGCGATCGCGTAATGCTCAAAGTTTCCCCCTGGAAGGGCATTGTTCGCTTCGGGAAAAAGGGAAAGTTTGCTCCAAGGTACGTAGGACCTTTCAAGATCATCGAAAAGGTCGGACCCGTAGCCTATCGCTTGGAATTGCCTCCAGAACTCAGCCGTGTTCACAACGTTTTTCATGTGTCGCAACTCAAAAAGTGCCTCGTTGACGAGACCGCTCAAATCCCGATCGACACGGTTCGCATCGACGACAAACTACACTTTGTTGAGGAACCTGTCGAGATCCTAGATCGAGAAGTCAAAAGGACTAAGCGAAGCCGGATACCCATAGTCAAGGTACGTTGGAACAACCATCGTGGACCCGAGTTCACATGGGAGCGAGAGGATAAGATGAAGGAGGAATACCCTCATCTGTTCGCATAGTCATCATCTTTGTAATTCTAGAAATCTTGGAGTCTATGTAATCGTAATCATGTAATCAGGGACCAATATCAATCAATGAAGTATCATGTTGTTCCTATTTGCTTATAAATATTCTCTTATTTGCATAACACCAAGTTTGGCTACCCATGACTCGTGCTGGAAAACACAAGTTGTGCATACTTAATCATGTAAACATTGGGGTAAACTATGTATCATTGAGCCAAAATTTGTCATCATTCTAGCATTCATGAAGCATGGTTGTGTGTGTGTGTGTGGTGTCGTGTCGATTTTTCTAGCCGCACACAATGGAGTTTATACATTGATACAAGGTGAACTCGTAATTATAGTCCGGAATATAATTACATCAAGTTCACAGGTGTATACGTGTATAAACAATATGCTATTGTGTAACTATGAGTCGTGAACTCAAGCTTCGTGTAGGGAATTAATCAATGAATGTTGAAGGAGTGGTGGGTTAGCCGCTGGTACACCCTATACATAAACCCCTTCGGCACAAGTTGATTATGTCTGAAGCGAGACTTGGAATTAGGGACTCATAGTTAGCGTGGCAGCTGTGAGGCGTTAAATTCAAGAGTTATTGAGGGAATTATTCATTGGAGATTGAAGGAGTGGTGGGTTAGCCGCTGGTACACCCTATATATAAACCCCTTCAATCCGAAATGAATATGTCTGATGTAAAGCTTGAAGGTGATGCCTTGTAGTGGAAAATAGTGTGTCGTCCTGTGTGTCATTGAACTAATAGGAGTCGAAAGAAACACCCAAGTGGAGTTGAGGGAGTGGTGGGTTAGCCGCTGGTACACCCTATATATAAACCCCTTCAACTTGATTTGGGTGGTATCCAAGACGAAAATTAGGGGTAGTGGCGCATAGTGGTCATCATGGGATCATTTGATCTAAAACATCATTGCATCAACTATACTAAGTTCTAAATTTCGGGACGAAATTCCTCTAAATTGGGGAGGATGTAACGCCCTGAAATTCGATTGGTAAACTAGGATCGTGAAATCATCGGAAACTATAGACTTTGGGATTCTGGACGATAAGTTCGGAACCCATATCATTGGAAAAATCTGCTTTTATCATTTAAAATGTTTATTTTATAAAACGACATTTACGCCTGAAAAATATTAATTTTTATGCTTTCGAAAAATTAAATGTTCTTATTTAAAAAGATTTCAAATAATTATTCGGAAAATGGTTTTATAAAAGTTTTGCTGAAAAAGTTTTAGTTTGTTTAAAAACTTATGAACTCGACTAGTCTTGACCCGTCGGTAGCCTAAACCCGAACCCGAGTCACCCGAGTATTTAAGCGGAAAATCAAGTATTCTTACACCATCTCTTTCATTTCCACCAACACTTCCCACCCAAACACTCTCATTCTAGAGAGAGAAACTAGAGAGAGAAAGTCTTCAAACTTCAAATCCGAGTCCACAAATCTGTTTGTTGTTATTCTTGGTAAGATCTTCTTGAAAATCATCCATTTTCATAACCATTTTCGGCCTCAAATCGAGCAAAAACACCCATTTTCGTTTCTAGAGTTTTCGGGTCAAAAACCGTCTTGTTTTGGTGTCAAAATGCAGGCTTTTGTGTTTAAAATCACTAGGAATCGATAGCCCTTTCAATCCCGAGCATTTCCATGTCAAAAACTTCGATTTTGGGTCAAAAATCTGGAAAATCTGAAAAACCCGTAGGTTTCTCCGTCGCCCAGCTTGAAGGAGTCGAATCAGACTCATTCGATCGAACCAGTCGATCGAATCAGTCCAGTCGATCGAATAGGAAAGCAACCGAATGGTCTCCAACTCATTCGACCGAATGAGTTTCGTATTCGATCGAACGAGTGTCTATTCGATCGAACAAGTTCCATGTTCGACCGAACGAGTTTTTCCAACTGGTTCGACCAAATGTGTTTCTAGTTCGATCGAGTGTGCCTCAGATTCGACCGAATGTGTGTCTATTCGATCGAACGTGTTCCTATTCGATCGAATCAAGCCAGAACCAAGCTGTTTTCGTCTTTAAAACCCAGTTTTTGCTCGAGGCCGCGTAAGCTCGTTTTCTTAGACTTATAGCACGTTGTTAACCTTATATATATGTTCAACTCTAGGCTAAGGAGATCTATTGTAGCACCATCCTAACCCGAGATCAAGGTGAGTTCATAGCCCCTATTTATGCTTTTCAAAACTATGGGGTGGAAACATGGTAACTTTACACGTTTGGATAAAATCATTTATGCAAACACTCTTTAAACTATAAACTTTTGGATTTCTACACACGTGCGGAAATCCACAAGCTTTTTAAGAATCTATAAACTTTGGAAATCTATGAACATGGGGAAAACCCATCAACTTATGGAGATCTAAGAACATTGGAAATCAATGAGTATGGGAAATTCTATGAACATTGACATCATGGGAATGGGAATCATATTCATATCATCATAGTCATTGTGTCAGCATGGAAATCTAGAGATCAAAGCATCACGAGTTGAATTGGACGCGAGAGTCTATTCTACTCTCGGTAGAACTCGCGACCATGAGTGGCATTCTATTCTCGGTGGCACTCGTAACTCTTGGGATTTCATACTAGTCTCGGTGAAATCCATAACTCTTGAGGACCTATACTAGTCTCGGTAGGGACCAAGGGAACCCAGGATTCTTTGGGGAGTCTATCCTACTCTCGGTAGAACCTAGCTGAGTCCTGGATGACAAGAACGAGGTAGTCTTGGTTTAAGTCTTGCGTGGGATCAATCAAGTCTTGTGTGATCATTGAGTTTCATCATCATTCATCATCATCATCATTTATTCACCATCATCTTGGATACTAGTAAATAGTGGGATCTTGGTGTTGGTTTATCTAGTAAACTTAGCATGCTCAAATCTATATGTCCTTATTTATGCTTAACTGCTATGTGCTACATGTACCGTTGGGAGACCACAAATCTTTGAGTAATCTTATCACAAACGACTCTAATGGGAGAATAATAAGCCCGCTGAGAGTCCAGGAGAACATTTCATGTTTTACTTACTACAAAAACCTCTTTGGGAAAACCAAGAGACCTTTTCTTACAAACCATCTTAAAACCGGGTATTATATCCAAACATAGTAGTATAAGTTGTAGGAGTGGTGGGTTAGCCGCAGGTACACCCTATATATAAACCCCTACAACCTATACTAGTATGTTTGTGTATAAACTCTTTTTCTTTAAACCTATGAATTCACTCATCTACTTTATGTAGTTGACAGTTTGTTACATGTTTTCAGGAAATAATGCAGCAAGAAATCCCTAGCAAGTTTAGAGGCCTTAGAGAGATGAAGGCTAGTCTAGGAGTTGTTTGGAAACTTGATATTTTGTATTAAAACAATTTGTTTCATGTTACCTGGATGGTGTAATATTTGACATTTTGGTTATGTTTATGCATTTAGACTTTTATACTATTGTGCTCAACAATCACGACTTAGTCGCCGCGCCTCGATTATTCCGCCATCACGATCGGGGTGTGACACCAAACCCGTTAGATATGGTCACGAAACGACGAGCCGACACCGTTAAACCGTTTAAGTCACGAGATCCGGATGGAATCGGGTATAAACCGAACCTAAGATGAGCTTAGGGATCACCCTAGCTTAGATCTGGATCGAACGGGGCGAAAAACGGTGAAAAAAAACCAAGTCAAAACTCGTTTTTCTGGCGAAACCGCGTTTTTCCGGCGACGGCGCCGGAAAAGATACGAGGTTAAGGGAATGTCAGAGAATGTTTTGACATTCTCTGACCTAACCCTAGTTCGTTAACGAAGGATTAACGAACTAGAGGCAATTCGTCAGCTGATTCGCTAAGGAAAGATTAACGAACTAGCTTTAGTTCATATCCAATTCGTTAAGGGAAAAAGGTAACGAATTACCCTTGATTCGTTATAGTCATTCGTTAACATAGATAACGAATTAGAAGGTCCAATTCGTTATATGGACTGATTCGTCAAAGGACCAGTTCGTTAGAGGGTTCAATTCGTTACAGGGACCCCCGTTCGTTGAGGATTATAATTAGAATAGAAACGCGAGATGAGTAGTGATAGTTAATTGATGCATGTAATTAATATACAGTTAGCCGTGTCCAACTGAAGAAAGTAATAACTATTAACGGTGGACGTAACCGACTTCAGGTGAGTTTCTAGCCCCACTTCCTTGTTATGTTTTCGGGGCTGTGTGCATACTCGATGTGATCGTTAACACACTTAACTTAAGTGGTAAGTGTATTCCTTATATGAATTATGTATGATGATTGTTTGACGGTGCATGAACGATCTTCGGGTATGGCATGCACCGTCAGGTGGTAGCTAAAGATATGAATGATATATATGGTGTATGATTGATGTTTGAATGAAGTATGTATGATGTATGAGTTATATATGTATGGTATGTAAATAGTACATGAACGATCTTCGGATATTGCATTTACTTCCAGGTAAAGGTTGGATGATAAAATTATTATATATGAAGAATGAATGATGTATGCATGTATGAAACATATAATTATGTATATAGAAAGGTATGGTATGAAGGTATGGAAGAAAAGGTGACCGGACCCTGATAATATCTTAGGATGGAGGGTACCGGACCCTAATAATATCCGAGGTATGTAGGGTGAAATGACCTTTATAATGTAAGGTTAGCTATAAATGTGTATGGATGAATGAAGTACAGGTTGTGTATTTAATGCGTACCTTCGGACACGTATATGTGTATGAAAAGTAAGTTATGTGATTAACTAGAACTCACTCAGCGTAGCTGACTTTTAGTATGCACGCAGGTGAATAGATTGAGGCAACTTGCTTGAGGGGAAGCACATGACATGGATATGAAGACACTGGCATCTCAATGAAATGTTATGTTATGATAATTAAAAGACAATGTTTTATGTTTAAATAATTTGAATGCTCGTAAAGACAAGGATTAATGGTCTTGTAATGTAATGGTTGAATGTTTTATAATATTCCGCGAAAGTTTTAATTAACTCTGATATTTAGAACTGCGTTTATGAGTAAATCCAACGTCCAAAGTAGGGTACTGGTTACGGGGCCTTACAGAAAGGATCCTTTCAAATGAGATATGAAGGTCATTATATAGGAGACTTCACGGCAATCATCATGAACCCTAACCGTAATGGGCCAAGCCCGGTTAGGGGTTACCTCCACAACCCCTCGGCCCATTGGGCCTTAGTTAGTAACAATACCAATGAACAAATACGAAACATAATGTAATAAGTAAATGGTCGTACCGGGGGCTTGGTACCCTACCTCTACAAGACTCATTAGGTTGATTGAACGGACATGTTGGTGGTTTTGGATCAGATGAGACAACAAGAAGGCTTTGAACTTGCAGGTTAGTTTTTATTTATCAACAACTGTTGGAATTTGTTTAGCGATTTTTTTAGTTATGGTTTATAAGTCTTTTTTGGATTTTAATATAATTTATACCATAACTATAAACTAATATCTTTCTAAGTCCAGATCCATTTTCTGGTTGTATGTATGTATGTTCCTTTATTACACAAAGTAAATTCAATAAGCTTATGTTCAAGTGCAATAAACTGAAGACAATAAGATTGGATATGCACTTGATGTGCCATGGTACACAAGTTTTCCTCGAGTCGAGGCGAGATATTACTTGGAACAACACGGTGGTGCAAATAACATATGGATATAGATGACCATGTACAACTTATCCATGCAGAAAATATTATAATCATCTTAAGAATTTTTGGTTTAATTTTATGTTAATATTTATATAATTATTTTATATGGATGTATTTGGGATGGGAAATATAAGCAATAACCATAAGCTCAAGATGACAAAATTGGACTATAATCACTGCCAAACAATTTGTTAGATGGAATGGAGCAGTTTCCCAAAGTATGCCAGTTCTTACTTACCTTTTGAGTTATGGTGTTCTAATTAATTAGTATTATGTTTCTAAGATCTATAGAAATATTATAAGATACATTTGAGTATTATAACAAGTGGTACACACATTTAGACATAGAAGAGAGCTAAACACAAGACTTTTATGGTTGTATTACGAGGCAGCCGCAAGGATATTTGAGACAGAAAGGAGTGACGAGCGAGTATATTCTTCAAGTTTACAAGTAAATATGAATGATTGCTTCTTTAAATATTTACTAGGTTATTAAACCGTGTAAGACACGGGTGGAAATATTGAAATTTTCGAACAAACACGTGTCATTTGAAAGGAAAACATAAGTTGTGATATGTTATTCGGGATGACAACATACTTTAAGTTGTAAATGATATTGGTACGAAAACAAATGAGTGTGAAATACAAAGATATACCCAAATAAAATTCAAATTACAATATTTGAAAAACATAATCAAAGGTTAAAAATGTAAAATTCATAAGCTATAAAAAAGACTTCCTTATAAACCATATTTATTTTTTATTTGTAACTTTGTCTTCCTTGTTTAATATAAGAATTTTAACACTACTCTTTGCTCTTGATAAAGCTACATAGAGTTGTCTATTTGTAAACACCGGGTCTCTGAGATATATGTCAACTCTTGCTAGAAATTGACTTAGACTTTGTGTTCATAAAGATATTCAAGACATATATGTTAAAAATATTACATAGGAAACAACAATAACACAACTTACTCTACTGGATATGTAGACTATCGGCTAACTTGAATCGACATAGATGATCAAAAATTCATTTATGTAAAAGTATCTAACCCACCAATATGTTTCTAGAATAGTAGCCCATGTTAGACATGGGTTGAAAACATATAAACAACCATATAAATATAGACAACCATAAATTTCATAACTAACATATTAATCTAACACAAATATTTAATATAAGTTTGTAATCAAAAAATTAAACATTTAGATTTTGTACATAAAAAGTTAATACTTACACAAACTTACTATACACCTAAATTAAAAAACCAAACGAAGACATGAACATGTTATAATCATATTATCCCACCATCAACTTCTTCGACATTTCACAAAAAAAAAATTGCTTCACAAACTAAAAAACAAAATAAACCATAGCAGCCTGATTAAATATACAATTAAAGTCTTAAGATATTATGAGTTTCATTTCAACATTAATAAACAAATAAAGGTATATTTTATTATAAATTATTTTGTAATTTAAGTTTTTTTTATTTCGATTCAAAGACCTTTCAGTTAAATGTATTAAGTTAAGTCGAAGAAATAAAGTTTTATTTTACTAATTTCACTAATTATGTATAATTAAAATAATATAGAGATAAATTAAATTAAACCGGTTAATTTTAATTTTATTACATAGAGGTAATTCCCTAATTAAAATTTAATTAAAGTGACTGTAATCTGCAGTAAATTATGTTTCAAACTCTTTAACATCATTACTTTTTTTTAAATCAATTTCATTATATAATTCTTTTTTAAGTTGTATACATTAATCTTGACATTTATGCGTAATTAAAATTTTGTTAAATATAAAAGATGGAAAGTTTGATGACATTGAATACTATTAAGAACTACAAAAGATTGTTACAAAAGTCGTCAATTTCGGTTTTGTAAAAACAGAAAAAATAAATGTAAATATTATTATAAAAACTTACATTTTTCTTGAAAATTCAGTAACTAAACAATATACAATTAATATTTTTAATTATCATGAAATTATTATCAACACTTTAGCATCATTACCTTATTTAACAATAAATTCATTAGATAATTCTTTTTTCAATTTTATACATTAATCTTGACATTTATGCCTAATTAAAAATTGGTTAAATATAAAGATGGAAAGTTTTTATTTTCTATTTAGTTTATTAGTTTATTTTTAAATTTGGCCGGAATAATTTAGAAGAATCGGTAAATCTTGACATTTAGGCCTAATTAAAAATTGGTCAAATATAAAAATGTAAAGTTTATTGAGATCGGAGAGTATTAAAACTAAAAAAGAGTGATCAAATTCGGTTATTGAAAACAAAAAAAAATTAATGTATAAATGATTGTAATGTATCATTAAAATTAAAGATGATGAATATTTTAAAATAAATAAGCAATTATAATAAATATCTAAGATTTTTTAAATACATATTTGAAATAAGTAATACACCATATATTAAATTAGTCAAATAAATTAATGAGTTTTTAATACAAAACTTATTACTTTCGAGTATAATCAAAAGCAATATTTAAAATTTTCAATTACATTAACTTTATCATTTATGCTAATTTAAATTTGGTCAAATATAAAAGATGGAAAGTTTGTTGAGATTGAATACTACTAAAACCTACAAAAGATTGTTTCAATAGTAGTCAGTTTTGAATTTTAAAAACAGAATTAATAATTGTAAATATTATTAAAAAAAAACGTTCCGTTTTTTTGGAAGTTCAATAACTAATTGTTAAAACTTTCAAGATAAGATTCAAAAGTTTTAACACAAAAAATAAATATTGTCATTGATATAAAAATGAATTAATTTACATGAATTGCCTAAGCTACATAAAATAAAAAAATAATAGAAAACTAACAACTAAAATACATTCGTAATGACCAAAACAAACATAATCAACCTACTATCCATCAAATACTCTTTCCATGCAATTAGCCAATCAACCAAGTTGGGTGGCCATAAATTAAAATTATTAAAAATAAATTAATGTTAGATATACTGAACTATTAAAAGACAAACCAGTAAGAATTATCAATGAATGTAATCGGAATAATTATCATAATAATTTCTATAAGGAAATAAATCAACAATATTTTCGTATATCTCAAATCCTTCAACATGTCTATTGAATCTTGGAAGGAGCAGGTGGAACTTTGGTGACCTAGTCCTACCATGGCTAGAGCTAATCTCCAAATGGTCCTTAAACTGTAAATATGAATAGAGGGAGCTCTCAACATATAAAAATAAAACTGTAAATATGAATTTCTCATAATCTTACATCATTCAGAACACGCATTTGGTGACCAGGTCCTACCATGGCTCGAGCTAGTCTCTGAATGGTCCTCAAACTTCATGATCTGACCTACCTAAGTAGCAGCAAGACGTGTGAAACATATATGAGGACTGCAAATAATACCAACAATTCAAATAGTTATGTTTCATTCAAGGTACACCAACAATAAGAAGAAAAGAATATATTTAAGTAGAACTGACAGTACGGAAAATTTAACATGAATTATTCAACTAACCAGTTTGTATACATCCAATTCCCAAGCTAACTTGCCTGCATAAAAACCAAAAGACCTAACAAGGACAACATAATTAAATTAATATGTGAATTTCACTTACAAACAATAACAAACGATAGAAATTTGAATACGAAGTCGTAGTTATAAGTTATAACTTCAGAAAAATGAAAAGGATGATATAAACAAGTGAACATGGAATACTGAATTTATAGAAATGAGTGTTGAAATGGTTTTCGAAGTATAAGATGAGGTCAAATAAGTAGTGGAAATTTGAAATTTTAGAAATTGGACATCTAATACATGAGGGTTTGACAATAGTTGTCACATGGTTTTTATTTATAGATGATTTAGATTTAGAGTAAATATATTTAGTAAGGATATGAATTAATTATGTTGTCATCTTTGGTCTAAATTTGAATATTAAAATTGAACATTCATTGTGTTAGTTTCGGTTTAAGTTTGAAATTTAAATTTGAATATTAAAATTGTCGGTTTTAGCTAAAAATTAGTTTAGAGATGATTTAAATATTTTATTATGTGAATTAATTGTGGGTTATTGATTAATTTAATTACTTTTTTGAATTATTTAATTGTTAAGAAAATCATAGAAGTGATTGTTATATATGAAAACAATAGAGTTTGTTCAATAAAAGATGCCAAGTGTACACTGTGACACCCGGTAATTTCCCAATCCCATAAACCAAGTAATCAACCTAATTATTAGGTGATTGTGAATATTATGCGCGTCATGTTATAATCAGCGCAGGCATATATTATATGCGCCATGCGCGGATGCGATGCATGTTATGATCAGCGCGGGCATATGTTATATGCGTCATGCGCGGATGCGATGCATGTTATGATCAGTGCGGGCATATGTTATATGCGCCATGCGCGGATGCGATGCATGTTATGATCAGCGCGGGCATATGTTATATGCGCCACGCGCCCAGGTTTTTGTTGTGTTTTCATGACAACTTAATTTTATGTCGTTTCTGTCTAATGGGTTGCATACCTCTTCAATGATCAATAAGTAAAACTATGTTCAAACAATATCCTAATTTCCTAATTAAGACCCAAATCATTTATACGCGCGCGGAAAAAGGGAACTAACCTCCCCGCATGGCGGGAACATTGAGAGCTAGTTTGTTTAAAGCTCCAAGACGGAATTGACTTCAACATAACTGATCACTATGTTGAAATACCAAGACCTCATGGAGAATCTACAAATGAAACTCAACGTCCCTGACTACGAGAAGGTTACGCACCTACCCGCATCGAATAAGAGGGAGTTATGTGCAACACCTGCGGGAAGAATCCCCGCGGGACACCTTAAAACTAAACCCTTTACGCATGAACGTCTGCACAGAAACCAACCACCTTTTCGCTTAAAACCAAAAGTTCACCTTGTTAATAAACTCTGAGAACGCTGGTTCCCGCAGAGCCAATTGGACCCGCAGGATTCCTTATAAGGACGTCTGCGCAGTGATACGCGCAGGATTCGTTACAAGGACGCTTGCGCGAAGACCGACTGGAGCCGCCTGACCCACAACGTTCAAAGAAATGGCCTACACGCAGAAGGCTATACGCGCAAGGTTACACGCACAAAACACTTATGCCTATTCTTCAGATGAAAGGGGATTACCCCGCCCAGAAAGAACCAGTTGCGTGTTTTAGAGATTTTTACCTTTTGACAGCACACTGACAACAGTACCAGGAACAGTACTGTAACACGAAATGTCAGCTGTCAGCCGCACCTACTCTCACCAACCACAGTCCTGCATGTACTGTCAAATCAATCAGAATCTTCATAACCACTCCTTAGGACCATCACCCCCATCCCTAAATAAATAATAATAAACCCCATACCTTGTCATCACTGCACCCAATATGATAAGATCTCAATCCCCTAAATCAAGGGATTGTGTTCCCTTGAATTTGCCTATAAATATCAATTCTTGAAATATCACAACCACAAGAAACACACTCCAAACTCCTCTCTTAAACTTGTAATTCTGCATCCGTTTCCAGTTCCATCGCTAGACTTCCAATTTCGAGGCTAACACCAAGAAACCCGAATCTCGTTTAATCTCTCTAAACCATCACTTAACAAGAATCACAGGTGAGTCTCACAGCCCCTATTTTCACTGTTTTTTTTTAAAACTGTTTTCGGGGCGAGGGACACGTATTTAAATTATGTTTTACCATGGTATATTTACAAGCAATGCAAACGATTATCTATTCATAGTGTCTATTTTGGTTATCAATGTGAGTGCGCAAGAACGAGAAAGTGATCACTTTATCAAAGGGTAGGGACTACTGGTTTGATCAACCCGCTCGTAGGGGTAGCACCTCTTTGCATGGACGAGCGCCTAGTATGGTCATGGGGTAGTACTACTGGTTATTTTCGCTCGTAGTGGCCGCGCCACTTTGCATGGACGAGCACACAGTTTTCAGAAATGTCCGCGCGAAACCCGCGGGACGGTTTTATTAAGAATACGTTTTAACGATGTTATCAGAACTATGTTTCAATATGGTTTTATCATGAATATGATGCAATACGATTTATCAAGTCACCGAAACTTGTGAACTCACTCAGTTTATACTGATTCAAATATTTTTACGTGTCTTTCAGGTGGTAATTAAGTAGCGCAAGGGGTCACACGTAGAGCACTTCACGAAGAATAGCTATAAAAATGGTTTTTGGAAGATTTTAGTTCTATCCCTTCCACACGCGTGGTTGTTCCCGCCGTGTAAGGGGATATGGCGCGGAAATCTTCAACGTTTTTCATATTTGGATGTTTTTATATGTACTTCTAAACAATGTAATATATTTTGTACTAGACATTTCATGCGAAAAACTTTATTTGAATGTTTGCAATGACCCGTGCTTGATTATCCATCCCCACGCGCGCACGCCCGGCTGTTTCCGCCATTTAGGGCCGGGTGTGACATACACAAACTCGATTGTTTTAATTGTATATATAGATGACCTAAATATAGATAGTTTCTGTGTAGGAAGGTGTCTTTTTTATTAGAGTTATTCTTCGCACGTTTATTTAAAGAATGTACGATAGAGCTGATATTTGCTGGGTCAAAACGGGTCTATGCAAAATATGTCTTTTTAAAAAACCAACAACTTAGTTTTTACTAAAAAAATATTTAGCAAAAATGGCACTAGGTTGAAATGAGTTATTTAAAAAACACCAAGATAGTTTATCTTTTTAAATTGAATAAGAAAATTACCCCACCCTCCAAATAAGCCTTGAAACAGTAAAGACATTCTATCATTCACATAGTAAATCCAACCATTTTATATATGTATATATATGTCTCTACTAAAATCAGATTGGTGAGTTGATATAATCAAACTATCTTACCATTGAGACCTTAGAAGTCAATGATCAGGGGCGTCTCCAAAAATTTAAATATCTTGATCGATCCGGAAAAAAGGCCCATAAGCCTTAACGAAATACGAAAAATATAAGCTAATATTTATAAACGAAAATTTATGTCATAACAATAACCATAACAAAAATATAGTATTAATGCAATACCCAAATTTTCAAAACACTGATAATTGCCGAATTGGTATGTTGTTGAATTAAAAGTTATTAAGTTAAGGGTGAGATATAATTAAAACAAAACTAAAAGAGGTGTGTGTAAATAATAGATTAAATTATAAAATAAAGTACAGGGGCTGTTTTTGCCATTCCTTGAAACCTGATTTTGAGTCATCTTCCTCCTTAAAACCCATTTAATTTCCGGGGTAATTTTCCGACCAGGCTAATTTTCCACCGAGCTTTAAACACCACAATTAACAACCAAATCGACCAATTGACGGTGCCGTTTGATTCAATATCATTCACCGATAAACATATATATATATATATATACATAAAAAAGTTTTGCCCCCCAAAACTTACGTGCTCCGCCCGTAGGTGCGGCTCGCACACTGCCCGAGCCGGCCCTGTCAATGATAACAAATTTATAGAGAATAAGGTTGGGTTGTTTATGTGGCTTCATCAATAGTACACAAATAGATGACTAAATGTTTTCTAAATTAATTACTGAACGTAAATATAACAGAGATCTACATTTATTTTGATTTGCGATTTTATTGTTTTGTGTGATTTTGAAAATCGGTCAACAGTTGACTCGAAATTACGCAGGTATCCAAAAATAAAAAAACTTAAAAGCAACCCGTGTAATACACGTGCTAAAAACTAGTGTATATATATATATGTTTAAGTTCAAGAGAGAAATAATATTAGTGCGGGAAATGCGAGAAATGAATATGAGCCACTAGTTTTATTTTAGATTTTAAATATTTAAAAATAAATAAAAAGATGTAAATGCAACAATAAATGTTCTCTCTCTCTCCAATAAATACAGCTAATATAACCATAATAAATCTCTCTAATTAATATATATCTAACTAATTTAACTATAATAATTAAAAAGATAAAAACTCTACTTTAGTTTTATTTTTTATTTACACATTCTTCATTTATTCAACATAAATACAATTTATCATATAATACTATTTCTTTATATTAAAAAATAATTTCCACTCAATTTATAGCATATATCAACGTGTTTTTTAACACTAAATATCAAAACATAATATATTTTTTTCAATTGGTATGCCTATAAAAATTATTGTCATAAATAATGATAAAAAATATCATACAAATGTGTCCATTAAATGTAAACAATAAATATAGAATCCACACAAAGTTATATAACATACACTTGTTTTGAGTAATAAAAACGTACAACATACAAAAAGCATACAATTTACATATGTAATTCGATATCAGCAACTATATAAACTACACAAAGATACACATACCCTACACATGCGTAGTTTATATGTTTTTCGTATGTAGGTTATATTTTTTCTTATTTTTAGAACAAGTGTAAGTTATATGTTTTTGTGTAGGATGTATATTTTTATTGACATTTAATGTAAACATATGTATGATAGTTTTTTGTATTATTCATCACAATGTAACTACGTGTTGATGGATATTGATATGTTTAGTTTGAAGAAATTGGTTTTGAATAAAAAGGAATTAATGTATGAATAAATTGTATTTGTGTAAGATAAAATTTTCGTGTGTAGGTAATATGTTTTTCGTGTGTAGGTTATATATTTTCGTGTGCGTGTGTATTTTATTGATGATAATTTTTTTGTGTAGGTTATATGTTTTTCGTGTGTAGTTTATATGTTTTCTTATTTTTAGAACAAGTGTAGATTGTACGTTTTTGTGTAGGTTGTATGATTTTTGTTAATATCTAATGCAAACACATGTAAAATAGTTTTTTGGTATTATTCACTATAATGTAAGTATGTGTTGATGGATATTAATATATTAAGTTGGAAGAAATTTGTTTTGGATTGAAATAAATATTAATGTATGAATAAATTATACTTGTGTAGGATAAAAATTCAAGACACAAAAAATAAGTTACAAAAATAAATGAGTTCATAATATTTTTCAATTATAATAATTTAATTAGTTATATTAATTAGTAGATAAGTATTATGGTTTATTAGTTATATTAAATGAAGAAAGAGAATTATTAATACTTTCTTTATTTAGCTTTAAGAATTTAAAACTTAAAATAAAACTAGTGACCCATATTTATTTCTCGCATTTCTTGCAGTAATATCGTTTCTCTCTTGAACCATCCCCGATATATACATACATATATATATATATACTATTTTTTATCCCCCGTATTACGGGGGTTATTTTATATTATTTGTTTCTAATATTTATTTATTTTTTTAATTTTTATCTTTTTTATTGTATGAAAGTTAATAATATACTTATGGTTTGATGATTAATTGTTTCACAAATAAATGAGATGTTATAACCCGATTTAAAAGTTATTTGGGTTTGATGAGACCAAAGACATGTTTATTTTTTTTACCACAATTTGGTGTTTTAATTATAAATAATATATATCTTTTTTTTTAACTAAATCATATATTAATTTTTGGTATATCCCTACTTTATAGGATTATTATATCAAATATTTGGTGAGATTAGTTTTTTATTTAATGAGATTTTATAACCCGTTTAAAAAATATATGGGTTTGATAAGACCCATACCCATGAATTCGGGTCAAATGCATGAGAAGTCTCTATTTAAAAATCAAGCAAATCTGGTGACTCCAAAAAAGGGGGGAGCGACCACATCGTAACACCTAGGATTTTTGGATTTTCTTTTATATATATATATATATATATGGAAATGATCAAGAGAAAACTCCTTCTAAGATAGAGAACTATAGAACTAATAATAAAGTATTTTTAATTTTGATTAAAAAAATAATTTTTATTTTTTTTTCTTTCATCCTTCTTATATGTTGTTATTCTTCACCACAAAAAAATATAATTTTTTTTTTTTAAAAAAACTTGCTGTAATGCATATATGTAATACGTCGACTTTTTCTTAATGCATATGAGCACTATTGTGTATTTTTATATATGCAATAGTGTTGACTAGCATATATGCAATTGTTTGTATTGAATATATGCAATAGTGTTATATTATATACAAATACAAAAAAAATCGATATAGTACATATGTGCATTACTGTTGTATTACATATATGAGATAGTGCGTATTGCATACAATTATTAGTGTTGTATTTGCATATATTCAATAGTGTGTATTGTATAATGCAATTGTGTTGTGTTATATGCAATAAAACACTATTGTATATATGCAATAGGTATTAGTGCACATATGCACTACACCGACAAGTTCTTTTTTTAGTATCAATATCATCTTATTAGAAGGAAGAAAAAAAATCATAAAATAATTTTTTTTAAATAGTTAAAAATAATTATTTACTAGTTCTCTAGTTCTCTATTTAAGATGAGTTCTCTCTAGATCTCACCCATATATATATATATGTGTTAATAGATACTTATATATTTCATACATATTAATTGATATATATATATATACTATATTAAAATACATATACGAGAGACAAGAAAGTAATTTTATCAAAAACTCTTAAAAGTAAGAGTTTTACAACACTTACAACATAGAGTACAAGTCATAAAGCACACATTAAAACCTGAGAGAATCTAAAACTGGAGGGAATTTGTAATTCAAAATTAGAATCATAGATAAGCCCTAATGGATACTCAGTGACCAAAGCTCCGGCTACACCCCCATGCATCCATGGCTGCCTTTACACTTTCTTCGTCTGCTACATAGGTAAATATACCCAACCACACCTTTATTTCCATGTTTCATTTCACAGTTGAGCTTTTGTTTCTCACGCACAGTTCAAATGGATTTCACTTTTCATGTCCATTTTTTTCCAAATCAAATTGATTTTAATCTCGATCTAGCAAGAAGAACACCGTTTTCTCACCGAATAAATAACACGGTTGGAAAGAGTAACGATGCTGACGTGGCAGGCAGCAAGCATCCTCTCGCCTACCATTTTCTTTTCGGCAATGGAGTGGAGGAAGCTAATGAACTTGCTGATGTTTGATGTCGTTGGTCTTCGCGTTACTGGCCCCTTATTCTGGTTTCTTTCCTCCATTTTGACCGGTTATTTTCTAACCCTATTTTTGTTGCTTCGTTCCATCAATTTGTTAAAAATGAACATGGAAACTGTCATTTGTTTTGCGGGAAAGACGATTTTTATTGAGATTAAGCTCTAGCACAAATTTATTTGATTCGGCTATTGGTTCTTAGAAAGTGTGTAGATTTGTAGAGGTGTCATTGTTTTCTTGAATTCTCATTGTGATATTTCACAATATCCTTGAGATTGTGTTGTTGGTTGTTTCTTAACTAAAGTATAAGTAAGATAAATTTGAATTGTTTGTAGCCTAAATATGGACCTCTAATGAATAATCTGATAGAACTGAAATAAGTAAATAACCACTTGATTTGTATATCGCAAGTTTCTGATATGATTATTTGATGATTTAGCACCAGAAATAAGAATGTCTTTATTTTTTTTATGTTATCCTTCAATTATTGAGAATAATATTCTGTTTTTCATTTGTTCTAACATAATCTATCCACCTCACATGTACATGATCAATTTTCCTTCAAGATTAATAGTCTCACATAAAGTTTAAGAAACCAAAGAAACCTTACCTAAGTAAATAAACAAACTCGGTGATTCATTCAATGAGGTAAGACATAGGTTTCTCAATTTTAAAAAGCACAAATACTTGTGTGTGACAATAATCTTTGATCCAAAGTTTATTTCCTTTTGCTTCAATGTAATATGAGAATTGCTTTTTAACTGACCATTTTAATTTGTTTATGGAAGTATGTGCAGTTGTTTGTTGCCACATATGGTTACTATTTATTTTTATATTTTATTATATTAAGAATTTAATAGTTCTTTTATTTGTAACAGCAGGTGATGATATAGCTAGAGGAATGAACATGACTATATTTATAGGAAGGCTTCCTCAAGAAGCAAGTATGAAGACCTATGCATATATTTTGGTAGATTAGGGCGTATTTTGGATATTTATATCCCAATGGTAATTATTTTGACTTATTTCTTCATTATTTAAATGTCATTACTCTTTTATGTAGGACCTTAAGAAATCTGGTCATAGAGGGTTCGGTTTTGTGACATTTGCTGAAGATGGTGTTGCGGATTGTGTTTCTATAAGTTTAGAGATACGTGGATAATATGTGGTTACAAAATATAATGATTTTGAACTTGTGATATTATATTATTGTTTTTTATTTATTATTATGTATTTAAATTTTAAAATGCATGTTTGTTTACAGGTGGCAATATATTCTGCTACACTGGTTGATGAAGGTGGTAGTTCAAGCGGAGGCAACTACTATCTGACACCCCACTTGAACATAATATGGTGGTTATTTCCCCATGCGAGCTTATGGCAGAGTGTATATTTAATTTTGACAGCATGTAATGAATGTTGTGCAGTGAGTTTACGCCTTTACGATGGGATGAGTGGGAAGCATTGGGTGAATGGGAGGATTTAGACGGATGAGCAGTGTTATGGGTGGCTTAGGTGGTGGTATGTTAACCTCACATGAGGAAGATAAAGAGTTTCATATAAACTAGAAACGTGTGGCTGCACAAGCTTATTTGGAATGGCGTTTTTTGACTTCTTGTAAGTAATTCTTTCATTTTTAACTAAAATAACTTTAATGGTAAACAAGTGCAGAATTTCATGTATGTTATTTTTACTTATTTAGATATGGTATAAGCCTAAATTAGGGGTCTCACTCGTGTCGGGTTGGTGGGTTGACGGATTGCGGGTTGACGGGCTGTAATGTGTAACCCGGCCCATATTATTATTTGTGTCGAAGATTTCAACCCTAACTCGCACATATACACAAATTTAGGTTGACCCTAGAACGACCCGTGTCTGGTTCTGGTCGTGTCAACAATTGTTGCCCTTACTCAAAGTTACTTATTTCTCCATGTTTACTTTAACTGTAACCCATATGCAAAACCATTTGTTGTAAATGATCAAATTTGGTCAGTGTACAAACAAACTTAAACTAGCAGACATTCAAATTTCACACATTACCCTTGAATACCCTTTATCAATATGTTCAAATATGCAGCCAGCCTTTGACCTTTATCTAATTCTGATTTGCACACCTACACCAGATTATTTTTTAAAATTACCCTTAAGAGGTAAATCTCAATAGTTCAAAATAACTTTGTGACATTTAAATACAAGGCTGTCTTGTGCCGAAACAAACCAACAACTGATCCCTTACAGTTCTGACCAATAAACTTCTACAATCTATGGCCTGCAATATGGCCCGTAATAGGCAACAATAATTAATTTATATTCTAATAGTACACTTGAAATAAATGTTAAATACACTATGTCTAAGACCTACAGAAATTTAACCTACCAGAAATAAAACAGGGACCTGATTTGAGTGTTTTTTAATATTCATTGTATTCATTGCAGTTAAAAGTTTGATAATGGACGAGACTTGCTTACTCGTGGAGGTCGTTGGAACTTCAATAACAAGGTGACAAGTTATTCATTTTGAATATTTAGAAATATTTAACAATATGGCTCAGTTTGAAGCTGAGCCCGTTAGAAAGCTTGCTCAGCTTGCCTCGGTTCTGAACGAATCAAACCGGTTCAAATTTGGCTTGTGATCTCGGCTTGGTTTAGCTCAAATTATTTCTTCAATATATTTTATTTTCATATACATGAAGTTTAGTAAACTCGCACTCTTCTAAGTAAACCAAGAATTGGTGAATTTATCATGCTTCAAGCAATCTTGTACTAACAAGTTTTTTCCCCCGTTTTTCACTAACAGTGATATCATTCATTGTTGAGTTAGTTCGGATGCTAAGAAACTTATTTTGTAACCGGTTGTACACGTTATGTGTTAGTTTAACTTGATTTGAACTTGTTATGTATTATGTTGAACTTATTTTGTGTTCGGTTAAACTCGTTATATAATGTGTATTAGGTTGAACCTGAGCTTAAGCTCCATTTTTTACTCGGTTTCAAAGTTGATCCAATCTTGCACTTTCAAATTTCCAGCTCGCTTTCTTGTGTGGGGAAAGTAGCAAAACAACCGCGGGCACCTACTAGTGTGTGTATATATATATATACACACTAGTTGGAAACCCGCGCGATGCGGCGGTCTCGATAATTTTGAGCGCAATACTCGTTTATTTTAGTTTATCAATCCTCTCATGATATTGTATATTAATTTTTGTTAATTTTCTTATTCATCTAATATTTTAAATAAGTTTACTATGTTTATCGTTCTATAATTTCTAAAGTTTTCAAGTTAAGAGCACCACCATGGTCTATGTATGTCATAAGATTTACAAATCGAAAGACCATCAAATTATAATCAGGTACTCTTTTATTTTTGTTACAACTTGAAAAATTGCATATACAAATTATCCAAAGACTTCAAAATTAAAAATAAAAAGTTTTGAGTTCAAGTCCCACCTTTAACAAAAGAAATATGTGGTTTCAAATTCGAACAGAGGTTTTCTCACCTATGGTGGGTTTCCTCGTAATAGTGAAACAAAGATGATCAGGTAAATCAGTGGCTCGTCAATGATCTAAATGGCCGTTCAAAAAATATTTTTAATGATCTAAATGGCCGTTCAAAAAATTAAAAATATGGACTACAAATACTTTTTTATTTAAGGATGAGATCTTATAACATTAAATACATAATTATTATATAACCGATGGTTTTTCATGTTTAGTTCAAAAGCTAAATTCTCTTGAGAAATTGTTAAATAAACATAGTAAGGCTGTGCATCAATCCTAAAATCACATTCCATATACATTTGAATAATCACTTCCATATGGATCTTTATAATATATATTTTGAAAATAATTTCCAAATATATGAGTTAATTCAACAACAATTAAAAAAATAGAATATAATCAATCACTACAGTAGTATGTATATAGATCTTTGTAATATCATAAATTTCGAAATATATAAGTTGATTCAACAGCTTCTTAGATCCATTAATTCATGATTATTTAAAAGGCTATGAAAACCAACCAAACAAAAACGAATATCTTCAATTTTGACAAAGAAGTTTTAATCTAAATGACCAAGTTTAGACAATGCCATATTTGACAAAATGCTCAAACCAAACCAGACCCGCAACACATTGGTTACAAATTTACCCTTTCACTTCTCAGACCAATAGATGATAATTTTGACCAAATTGCCCCTGCACTTTTGTGTCTAATACACAATTTTGACCAAAAAATTACCCCTGCACTTTTGCACATCCAAAATCAAGATCTGCATTACCTAAAAACATAAATCAAGAACTTACCAAGAAAAAAAAAAGAAATGGTCACTTCATGTGGGCACTGCTTAAATTTGAGTAATAGCACCATTATGATTAGAACATGCTTTAACCACATTCTTTAAGTCCGATTTTATATTAAAGACCCCTACTTTCTGATTCGATTTCAGTTTTGCATGGTCCAAAAATCGAAAAAACCAAACCGACTTCAATAACAAACTGAACCCAAAAAATCCAACTTCAATGTAACATTTTTAAATTCAAATATACAAAAATTAACAAATGGTGTAGCTCAAAATCTTAGGTCCAGTGTTAAATAATCCGTTAATATTTTTTTACAAAAAGAATATTTATAAAAGGGTGCAAACGGGTCGGTTTGATCTACCTTTTTTTTGCCATATTATATTCAAGTTCAAAACGGTTCTTTCTAGCATAAATGCAAACGTATCAGACTGGTCCATTAACCTCTTTTTGTACAAATGGATTCAGCTTAAAAACAAGTTACTTTCTTAAAATAGTTGCAAACGGTCGACCAGGTAATGTAGGATCGAGTCGGTCCACCAACACTTATACATACCTTCAAATCGGCACCTACATAGAACACTTAGAAGCCGAGCTGCATATCAGCGTATTTGCAGCCGCATTGGTGCTTTAACTCAAAATGAATGCATTACTTTATAAGTACGGGAGTTGACGTGAAGTCAAAGAGATCTTACCCCGATTCTAACTAACAACGTAAAGGGTAATTACCTGTAAAAGGGTTGTCACTTCGACTGATTTGACTTATTAAAGTCAAAGAAGCTTCAAGTTATGTATTGACTTTAACGTTAACATAAAAGTAATGAATGTTTATAACTGAAGGGTCTTTTGGTAATTTCAGTTACCTTTTACAATATGTCTTGTTATAAACATGGATTCGTTAGCGAAGTACAAGCAACTGACCCTTTTACTTCGTAAATCCTAATAATATATACTTCAATTCGTGACCCGTTTCAATCTGTGTGATTATTTGGAATGACAAAAATAACAATATAATACAAGGAAACAAAGAGACTAACCATGTTTAATGTTAATATTCTAGTTTTATGACTTCAAATTGTATAGTAGAAACGATTGTCTCACAAGAAAGAAGTCTTCTAACCTGCATTTCAAAAATTACCAACAATAAACATAATTTTAATAAAGAATATATATGTGTGTTATAGATTAAATATTTTGAGAAACAAAGAAAGTGTTAAACTTAACAGTTCCTTGTCCACCATCAATTTATGTGTCGAGTATGCAATACAGTAATAGGAGAGCAGTATTAGATCAATGATTATATAATATATATTCATATAAGCAAAATTTTCATACAAATCCATTTAGGCTCGAGCACGGCTTGTATTAATTTTAAGAAGACACAAGCTTGGCTCATGAACTTAATTATTGAATGAGCCTAAACAAAAGCTTGAGCTTGTTTTCTAAGTCAACTGTTACATCTATACAAACATAATCTAAAAAGATTAAAAATTTCAGGTCATCTTTAAATAAACAACACTCTGTACACACAATAGAAAAACATGATAAATTACAATCAGTCTTGGTTCTAAAATCTTTTAAATATTCTTTTAAAAGGTGTCAATTCAGGTAATCTTTGTTCTAGAATGTGTCAATAGTTACTCGAGGTATTTTTACGCATTGCAAATACCCTTAAATTTACAGTAAAAGCGCATTTATGTAATCGTTTTAATCCACTAATTAGTTTCTTAAGAGTGGACAAATGCGCCAAGTTAACCCAACTGCACCGGTTTTGAGCCCAACACATCTCATATGACCCACCCATTTTGCAACTTATAAATATGGTCATTCAACTTTCTAAAGTTTATAGCTTTCTTAGTTGGGTTAACAACTAAAAATTACTAGAATAATGGTGCCAAAGAAGTACATTCCAACCAGCAAATGAGTGACTTCAATGATAGTTTCCAAGGACAGATATTTTACAAAGCAAAAAAAAGACCTTTCACTGGACTGCAATGACCATGAACTGTGTAATGAGTAACAACTAAGTGGTTATAACCAATATGCAATCTTTAAAATGAACGATAACGAATATATAGATATTAACTGTGAGCCGTTAAAATATAGCATTTAATGGTAATCTTACTTGTTAAAAGGGAAACACACCTTCGATAGCTTCTCATCCACCACATACACAAGTTTTCCTGAAGACCATTCACCTAGCTAATGTTTTAAAAAAGACATGAAAATATCATTCGGCCCAACAGATTCTTTCCCGATAAAGTGAAAATTAAAAAAAAAATGTCAGGTACCCGATTGTTGGTAGATCGTCAACAAATTAAGTGATAACTCACACAATAATGTGTTGATAAAGGAGTTAATGACGGGTTGCTATATTTAGAAAGAAAACTGTTTGATAAAGGCGGAATCAATAACAAATGATTTAGTTGCTGAACAATTAATCAAAGGTAACTAACACACAAGATTCACTCAAAAGATTTCCATTTATATAATATTAATCATACAAACGATAATCTATCTAGGGTTTCTTAATGGGAAAGTTGTATCCGTACGATTCTAGGAACAACCGTCACTCAACAAATATTCTCTCTCAATTCATATTCAACTGCTCTCCTTTGTGGTGTGCCATAAATATTCCTTTTATAGGCCTGACACCTCTGGACAGCTGCCATTCCTTCTAGAAACCCTAAATATAACGTACATATTCAAATTACATATTCAAAGCTATGCTAAGTGTAAAATAAGTCTTCCGGGTAGGCTTTGTAGAAGTAATCTTCTACGAGTAGACTTTATGCTATGCCTTCCTTGGTAGACTTGGTAACCTTGAAGTGTGTTCGGGAACAGTTACCGGGTAGACTTAACTTTTACTGGGTAGACTTCAATCTTCTTGATCTTACAGACTTTTCTCGGAAAGATCTTACGATCAACCTGGTTCTTCCATGGTCCTTTAACTCCTTGCTATGAAATAGCTTATTAGCAAAGTGTGCTCGGTAGCACTGTACTCTACTAGAGTTAAACCCTGCCTGATGTTACTTGGAATATATCATTACTCACATCAAGCTTACTCGGACCACTATTATTAATGAATACCTTGCCCGGTCTTCCAATCACTTGGTTTCATGAGCTTGGTTAGCCAAGAGCTTACCCGGGATAAACCTTACTCGGATATGAAGAACAAACTTGCTAGATATAGTGAACCCTGCACAGGTATACACTAACTTGTGAACCTTTCTTGGGTATTCACTAAAGAAGACTTCTTGAATATAACATTGCTCGGTAGGCAAGATATCATGCTCGGCTAAGTAAAACCTTGCTCTGATGTTCTGAGGTGTGCCCGGTTCCATACTTAGCGATTTCTGAGGAGGTTGAGAAGATTCCAATCTTCCATATGATCATTTTTAGGTCAAATCTTGACTCAACAATCTCCCCTAAATTGGAACACCTCAGCTGTCCCAAAACACCTCTAAGGTTACTTATACATAATTAAAATACACATCAAATCAAAATAAAACTACATATTCATTACAAACTCAACGGATTACATACTCACAGACTGTCTGAAGACATTACACAATAAATCCTATTCTGCAGATCATTGTCTTCTTTTTCTTGCATCGTAGTAGGCTTGTCTTCTATTCACAATTACAGTTGCTGCCCTTTGCCTAAAGATATCAAGGACTTGGTAATGAGTGTGACCTTCAAGAATGACCAAATCCCTAATATCTCTCAGATCTTCAAAGTGCAAGTAGGTCAGATCTTCATCTCTTCTAATTATGCCCAAAATAAGCCCTTCTGAGTTTCGAAGAACATAGTGACCTGTATTTTTTTTGTATTCATTCTCTGCAATGATGCCATTCTTCTGCACAGTGTAATTTGGTCTTGTCATTCTTCTTTCCAATCTTATGCAGGTATTCATGTTTGACAGAGGATTCTTGTCTTTGGCATTCATCTGATAGTACAGTTCAGCTTGGGCTATATTTTCAACTTGGCAGTCCTTGTTGCCTTCTCCTGCTTTGTTACCCTCTAGCTTTTCATCTCTTTTAAGAATTTGAATCCCTTGTCAGCTTCATCCTTCAAGAACTTGGAAAGATCATTCTATTGTCTTCCTGCCAACCTGCTTGTATCACGATAGTCATAAAGATCAAGTGTGGCCATTTTCTCCAACTGCTCTTGAGTATACTCAGCAAAATCTTCTTTCATAATAATTTCTCTCAATTGTTTGCTTTCCATTATCACTTTCAGAGACTAAGAGACTGAGTCAAAGTAGAGTCTTCTTGGTAGATCCACATTGGATTGTGGTCCTGCTGTTCTTTGAGTTTCAGCTCTACTTGACTCTCCTCTGCTTGATGAGGCATGCATTCTTGAAGTAGAGGGCCTAGTTGGGATAGACTTCATGGGTTTGCTAGGCCTTAACTTGAAATTATTGATGTAAATTGACTCTACCATTTCATGTGGGAGGTTAATGAGGTCTCCAAAGTTTTGTCCTGCTTCTTTACAGAGACCAATCATCATTTTTGTTATTCGAAGATTGTTTGACAATCCTGCAGGGACAAATCTTCCATCAATAAAGCTTTTAGGGTTCTCACCCTCCCTCAGAACCTTCTCCCATTCAACCTTTTGTATATAGAAAAGTTCTTACAAGTCCTCATTTTCTAGTGCATTAAAGGTATCTTCATCCATTCCCTTTGATTGATCATAATGTTCCTCAGAATTTGTATCATCTCTTCATTTTCCCATGAAACTATGGGTTCATCAATAGGTTCAGGTTTTGGTTCTTCTGGTATTGGTGTTTCAACAGTTGTTTCTTCTTTTGATTTTTCTTTTTCAGCTTGAACCTTTTGTTTTTCCCTTAAAGTCATTATCTTTCTTTTCCTTTTAGGAGGTTCTTGTTTGGTAGATGGTTCAGGTTGTAACCTTTTGAGTTTTTCTTTTCTTTTTAGGTTGTTGAAAGTTGACCCAACTGAGGCTTTTTCCAATCCTTCAACCATTCCAGGTTTCATCCCTTTCTCCAACAGGTAACCACACTTTACTCCAAATTTATCTTTCAGAGCCTCAAGCTTTTCAGCCTCCTCATGTTCTTTTATAAATTTTTCTTTTATTTCTTCTCTTTTTCTTTCATAGGCTTCTTTTAGCTTTTCAATCTTGAAGTGTGATATATCCTTTTCAGAGTACCCATGCTTTCTCAAGTAATCTCTGTATTTCTGATCATTCCTGTTCTTTTGTTCCATCTTCTTCTTTTCAATCTCCCTCTCTTTTTCCAATCTTTTCTGCAGCTGATAATCATTCAAATCAGCTAAAGCTTCAAAGCTTATCCCATAACTCATCAATTTCATAATCAATGGATCTTTCTTCTTTGCATCCAATATACTTTGCTCAATGTTTGCCCTTTGTTCATCAGTCATTGTGACTTGTGGGGACATAAGATTAGCAGTTTCAGCACCTTCTCCCTTATCTTCATCATCATCATTTTCATCTTCATTAGAATCATCCTCCTCCTCAGTTGTTTCATTTACTGCATCAATCTTAGGTTCATCAGGAGTTGGATTCTTAGGGATTGGTACATTAAGCACTCCTTGCATATGTTCATCTGGCCTTAAAGTCTGCAAAGGAATTGCCCTTATGGGACTTGCTTCATCATCAGGGGTTTCTACAAAGTAATTGTTCTTATCATCCCATTGCCCCTTTTTGGTTTTCAAATAATCTTTCATACCCTGATTAGTGGCTTTTCTTTTTCTTGAATAAGTCTTTGCAAATCTGCCCACATTCTCATGTATCTTTGAGGCTTTAGCCAACATCTCTTCAATTGATTCTTCATTTTGTTTTTCAGGTTTCTTTTCAGGTTCCTACTGAGACTGGCTTGTAGTTTGAGCTAACACACTTACTACCAGTGTGACATCCGTGGCAAAACCGAGTACACCTTAGTACTTACAAACTCGAATAAGCGTTTAACTGCTTATTGCGTAACGAACAAACGAATAACCAAACGGGTCTGGTTATGGTCCGGATATCCCAGGGTGCTATCTATAAGCGATATATGTGACATTCGTGACAAAACGAGGTATACTATATTCATTACGTAACAAGTAAACGATAAATCGGTTAATTCGTAGTGCTTAAACGAGTAACCGACCGATACTAATTATGACCCGTATATATACTGAGGGGTCATATACGAGTTATATATATATATTATAGAGGCTAACATATTGATATTTAGGCCCCAGTACGTTTAAAACTCTTTAAACGAAAAAGGTTTTGTTTATCGATACGCTATAAGCTTAAACGCAATCGTTAATATCAAAACGAGCATTGTAGCATCCGTTAAGCCGAAAAAGATTTATAAAACACTTATATGACATGTTCTAAGCAATCCGTGAAAATATTTTGGAATTTTACAACGATTCAGTACGTTTTTCTTATTTTACAAAAAGAAGCTGAAAAACACTCGTTTTCGCGCTGGTTTTCGCACTCGAACTAGTTTTCTTGCAAAAAACCAAACCCGAATTAAATTTTGGACCGACGTTTACGTGTGGCACGAAAACCGAGGCACCATTGGGCCAAAAAGAGGCCCAATGGGCCTTATATACTTGCGGTCGCCCCCTTACATTATTCTACCAAATATATTACCTTGAAAGCTTCTTGAATAAACCACCTATTTTATACATTAAACATAAAGACAAGACCTTCTTCAGCTGTGTTCTTCAAGTTCAGCCAAAGTTTTGAGGTAAACCCTCTAATTTTCATTGATTTCATACTTAATTAACATAGTTTAAACATGAAAAATTAATCCTTGATTAGTTTTAAACATGTTTAACCATCCAAAAATCATAAAAATCAAGTAAAATCATGTTTTGATGTTAAACATGTTTACAAACCAGGAACATATACTTTTTTGGTCAAAAACGCGGATTAGAACATGAATATAACGTTTTTACGGTTTGAAAGTTCGGTTTGAACCCAAAACCGAAACCCTAATTATCAAGGCTGTCACATGGATTATTTATGTTTGGTTTGATGTTATATGATATGTAGATACACTGAGATTGCAACCCGAGACCCGGAAAGTCGTTTAAGCTAGCAAAACTCATCGAAAACCGACAAGGTAAACCCGTAACACTCGTTTAAGGGCTGTTTAGGTTAAGGTTGTGATGTGCATATTATTAAACCTTGAAATTTTTCAGGGACATCAGGGACTATGTCATTGAGTCCCTGTTAAAATTTGGTAATTTTTTGACAATCTGAGAATATTTGGCGAATTTATTACCGAATTGGGACGTTTATTTGGGAAAAATAGCTAAAATACTTCAAAAATTAGGATATTTTTCTGGCAACTCAGATTTAATGTATTTTGATTACATATGAATTTTGAGATCATTTGGAGAAGTATAAGGGTGTTTTATACATATGCGTTCATGCGAATTTTTATAGCCAAATTTGGGCCGAAAAGAATATTGAACAGGCTTTTTACATTCTGGAATTGATACAGGTTGTTTTGGACATGATTTGAGTATTCAGGAAATTTTGTGGAATTTTTGGAAATTGTTTGGGATAAACAGACGATTTTCAGGCGAAATATAGCTGATAAAATGAATTTTTATAAATTATTAAATCAGTAAATAATTCCAGAAATATTTTAATAAAAATTTACATATTTTAATTGATAAGTGGCTAAATTTTCATAATTTAATGATTAACGGTTAATTCATTAGGCTAATTTAAAGATTAAACAAATTCAGTTTTTATAAAAACCGGCAAGTTCGCGACTAACGAACCTGCGGGAATATCAAAACACCAAGAGTGATCAAAAATCATATTTTTGGATTAATTAAGTAAAAACGAACTTTTCTATGAAAAACCTGGACAATCCGGATAGATTGTGCGCGTTTATTCTTAAATCAAACTGAATAAACGGAAACGGACCCCGAGGCTAATCCGGTACCCCAGTATGTGATCCTTCTTTATAACTTAATCATTTTATTAACCAACACATTTACCCAAGCTTATTTTCCCATAACTGTTTTCTGAACGTGTAAACGAACAACTTGGCCCAGCTGGGAAATCAGGAATCTGAGCCAAGTTCAGTTTCAAGTATTAGCCATTAAACAACATCACAGCCTAAGCCTATTACCACTTTCTGGGCGTACCAGCTATACCCAGATTAGTTATACAGCCCAGTTTAATACTGAGATTATAATAATATTAATATTATTATAATATGGACTATAGGGACTAGGTGATAGCAAGGGAAACGAACCCCGTGCTGATCTCGCACTGAGTGCCTACAAAACCGTGAGTTTCATGACCCCACTCTTTAAACTATTTTACGAACTTTTGGGGTGGAAAGCATGTTTATACACGTTATTTATCTAAACACGGATCAGGATATAAAATATCTGAACATTTATATATGAAAAGTCCCTTCAAACATAATGACTGACTACATGCTGATGAAAGATGATTATTATCGTTGATTGATATATTGAGTGGAGATAATACGAATTGCAAAACATAATGAAATTACACGTGACAGCATGTTTATACAAACACGTTATGTAATGTTAAACATAACTAATTTGGGAGACAACGTGGTCTGTAATGGCCATGGGGATAACGTGGTCTGTGATGATTATGGGGCTATTGTGGGCAGAAGGGGGCCCACAATAGTAACAAACTAAAGTTGAGTATGGCCTATGAGCCAAGTTCTGCTGCAACTTATAAACTAAAGTTGAGTATGGCCTATAAGCCAAGTTCTGCTGCAACTTACTAAACAAAAGTTGAGTATGGCCTATGAGCCAAGTTCTGCTGCAACTTACTAAACTAAAGTTGAGTATGGCCTATGAGCCAAGTTCTGCTGCAACTTATAAACTAAAGTTGAGTATGGCCTATGAGCCAAGTTCTGCTGCAACTTATTAAACGAACTAACTTGATTATGACATGAATGTTAAGAAAATAATGTGATTATGCGTATTGTGGGCGGATGGGGAGCCACAATATATGGTGATACGTGATAAATACTATATGTGTATATGTGTCTATATACATGCTATGTGATTAGCCGTAAGAAATACTATGTGTAGAATATACTAATTATTTGCGTGTACACTATATAATGTTTGAGTTTACATGGAATCATTGTGGGTGGAAGGGGGACCACAGTGGTTGATGTTAACGCGGAACCGTTGTGGGCGAAAGGGGGGCCACAGTGGTTGAGTTTATGTGGAACCGTTGTGGGAGAATGGGGGTCCACAGTGGTTGGTTAAACACGGAAATTGGAAACAGGTAGTACGAACAAACAATCACGATTTTACCGATATTTCGAATTTATATTATAAACTTACATGTGTGCATATGCACACACAAGGATATGGCTGTGCATATTTATACAACCGTAAATACATATTTTTACATACGCGCGTACATACAAACTATGACTGTATGGTGCGCAGAACTGATTTCGTTAAAACTTATGAAACTCACCAACTATTCGTAGTTGACCTGTTTTGACATGCTTTTCAGGTAATCAGATATGAGAAGTAATTTCCTGTGCGTTACGTGTCTGATTGGTGATTGATGTCGTGGGCATTTGAGTTAGAAGTAAAGTGATTGAAGAACAGGTTAAATTGTATCACATAGTTTGTAAAAGATGTTAGAACGATGTAATAAATTGTAAAATAGTTAGTAATGTTTCTTTATGAACAATGTATTTGATACCAGTTGTATCTGTTGCATTTCCGTTTTACGCTTCCGCAATTCGCTTAACGGGGTGTGACAACCAGGGCTAGGGAGTTATCAACTTCCTCAACCCTTTTTAGATTAATCAGTGCTTCAATAACATCTTGATCATCAACCTCTTCTTAATTTATCATCTTGACAACATTAGCTTGATTGATCAATGCTTCCTGCTCTGCCAACTCCAAAGGATCCATGGTTTAGGCAATGCGTTCCCTCTCCCATGTTTCACTAATGTGTTGTTGCATTCTTATGGCAGCAGCAGTAGCAATATCCTCTTCCTCTTCATCAGTTAATTTCTCTTTCACAAGATTTGCCTTAACAGGCTCTTCATCATATACCTTTGCCTTTCCTTTTTAAATTCTCCTCTGTAAGTCTTCTTCAGTTTCAGATTGTTGATAATTATCAATTTCCTTTTCAAGTGCTTCCAACTCTGGATCATACTCTACTCTCTTGGAGCTTTCTTCTTGTTCATTATCAGGTTCAGTGAGTATAAGCTCCTCAGTAGCAGCTTCAGCTTCATTGATTACATCAGCCAGTTCTTCAGTTACATTATCAGTCAGAATGTTAGTAGCTACATCTGTGGTAGCCACATTTTCTTCATCATTTGTCTTTTCAATTCCATCCTCTCTCTCCTCTTTATCATCATCCTCCTCACTCCATACTACATTCATTACTTCATCATTCACATCATAATTTTCCTCTCCTACATCAGATTTATCACCTTCATACTCAACATCCTCCATCCTTCTTTCTTCACTCTCCTCCTCATCATCATATGCATTCAAAATACTTGTCAACCCATCAATACTTTCTCCAATAACCTTCATCACTACATCATCATTAGCATCAGTTGGCACATTAACATTCTCCCCCTGTTTTGGGGCAGCTGAGGTCTTCTCAACCTCCTGCTCCAGGGTTTGAATTTTCGTCATTGCCCGGGCCAACCGATCTAGTAGCATCACATTCTATTTTGTTACCTATTCATTTCTTTCATTTAACTTTGCATTTTCCAACATCAGATCCAAGTATCTTTGAAACTGATAGGTTCCAGTAGGAGGGGTTATTGGTGGTGAGGTAGAGAAAGGTTCAGGTACAGAATGGTCTTGATTAGTGGTTTGAGGAATTATTGGGTTGATGGTAAATGTGGGCGGTGTAGATGATTCATGTGGGCTTTGAGGTGTGGTTTGAGTTTGGATATGGGTAGGTTGTGTTGTTGTAATTAGTTGGGGTGGTGATTGAGTGTGAGGTGGGCTTGGAATGAATATATCTGGTTGGATTGGGCTGGTAGTTGGTGGTGATATTTGTGTTGATGTTTCAGGCGGGCTTTGGGTCAAGGTTTCGGTTGGGGATTGGTTGGTTTGGTCTTGTGGTTGTGGTGATAGATGTGGTGATTGTTTAGGGTGGGTGATGGTAATTGTGGTGGTGATTGTGGGATAGGTTGATTCTCCCCCTGATCAAGTGCATCAACAATCATGGCTCCTCCAACCCCTCCTTCATTTCCATTATCATCTGAACTATCATCTTCTTCATCATTCTCAACCTCTCCTTCATCGACCTCCTCAGCTTCAGATAGTATCACATGCAGTTGAGGAATCAGAATATCATCAAACATTAACCATGGCAGCACCTCAAACACCTGCTCTGGATCAAATCTGCTAGTGGTAGCCAGATTTTCTATTCTCTTGAATGTATCAGGATTTTGTAGGACATGTGTGATTCTTGTAGTTGGTAAGTTATCCAACTCTTGATTGAAAATAATTTGCAGGAATCTCGGATATGCCAGAAACTTCTGCTTGATTGGCTTCTCCAAATTTTGTAATAATCCTTCAAATATCATTTGTGAAAAATTGAAAGGACAGTTAAACAATATTGCAACTGTGGCATTGGCCAAATCTCTCCTCATAAGGGTCCAAGACCCTTTCCTTGGTGCAAACCCCTATATTATGTGATGAATCAAAAATCTGTACAGGGTAGGGAACATGCCCTTCTAGAATTGTCCATCTTTTGTGTGTCCCTGATAGCCCATACATTTGACAAAAATCTTGTATAGTTGAGCAGTTGTCAGATGGATCGGATTAGGATTGTTATCATTAAGTTGTAGACATTTCTAATCAAAGCTTCATCCACTCGTATTTCATGACTAGCAACGGTGGCTTCGATCCATCGACCATTTTCATCTTCCATCAACGTTGCCGAATTCCAGAAATCGAAAGAATGGTTCCGGTATATTATAGGATTCTCTGTTAGAGCAAACCGGATATTGGAACGTTCCAACCACTGTATAATTGAGGCAACTTCTTCATTGGCTGGTGTGACTTGCAAAAGAGCGCACATATTGTGCTTTTGCTCTAAGAAATATCTTGGAATTTCTTCGTCAGCCATATCTGCAAAACACAATTAAACATATTCAAAGTGAAATTAGTCCAAAATTTCTTTACTTTAAGCAATTTCAAGTTATAAAATTGAAGAAGAAATAGAGAAATATCATCAAGAACCTGATCTTCAACAAGTTTATAACCTAAACACAAAAACAGAGTTTTAGCATATAGATAAATAATCAAAGCCCATTATCGTCTAATCGTGATTGGGAAACATATTATTATTGCTTACCGAGTCGGAATTAGAGGGCTGGTTAAGTTAGGGTTTGGATTAAGGCTAATGCGATAAGTCGGTTAGGATTTCTTAGAGTAATCAGTGGAAGGAGAGAGAGAGAGGGAAAATAATGTTGAAAAACATCTCTCACTCCCTCTTATATACCTTTTGAAAGTGAGTTTTAAATGAATTTTGTCGTGTAGTGAGTCATTAGCTGTCAAATTTTATCAGAAGAAAGTTCAAGTGTCAAACCTTGCCCGGTATGAAATTTACAAGGTTTTCCCGGTACCTTCCACTTACTAAGCTTGCTCGGTCAAAATAATTTAAAGTCAAGTGATAATGAAGAAAGCTTACCCGAAATACCAGATTTCTTGAGAATCCAATCACAAGATAAATAATCAAGTATAAAAATATCAAATAAGCAATCTTTCTAGGAATCAATTAAGATGCCCATATACATTTCTCAATTTTAATTTAAAAATCTTAATCTAGCATAAACCTTATCAGAGTAAGAAACACATTCAATCAAGCATACTTTGATGTAAAGTGTGTCCGAGCAACCTTCATAAGAGTACAAAGTGTGCCCGAACAACCTTCCTATGTAAAGTATACCCGAACAATCTTCCTAGAGTACAAGGTTTGCCCGAAAGAAGAGATCTAGCAGACACTGTACTCAGAAAGTCAAATTTGAAATTACCAAGTATATTGAGGGAACAAAGTGTGCCCAGAATATAAAGTGTGCCGGAAAGCAAGGTCTGCCCGGAAACACTTGTAATATCAAATAATTATAATCACACCTAACACATAGCTTGCTCGGAATGAAACTAAACATTAAAACACCTACGTGTGCTAGAAAGTCTAATATCACTAGAGCTTGCTCGGTACATCATGCAGCATATAGTATGCAAAGTTTGCCCGGAGCAAGAAATGTCTTGTTGAAAGCTTGCTTGTTCACGTATTCATATTGACTTCATGTTTGCCCGGGAATCAGTACATTAAGTGTACTCTACCCGGAAAGTGTAAACACTTTAAAGCATGCCCGAAAATCATAAACTTAGTCCAAAATGACTAAGCTTTCCCGGAAAGGTCATAAAACATCAAACCTTACTCGAAAATACATATTCAAATGTTTTGTGCCTAGGAAGATTTGAAAACATCAAACCTTACTCGAAAATACACATTCAACCTTTTGAAGGCAAAAATGCAACTCTTTTTGACTTAAACCACACTTGTCATGACATTTGTCAATTATATTTCGTTAGAGATCATAGTTTAAGAGCAAATGGTGCATTTAGAGATCAAATTTCAGTCATGATTCCTTTCAAAACAATTTCTTTCTTTTGCTGAAAAGATCTCAATAATGGGATCATATTGACTAAGTAGCTTTCTCAATACTTCATTCTCAGCATTATTATGACAACATAGACAGGTCAACAGCAGGTCTAGACTTAACATGAATTTCATCTCTTTGGTGATATGATTAAGTTTCCTTTAATATGCATGATTCATAATGGATAACACATGACGTTTTTTGATGCTCCTTATCTATTCTCAAGGCTTGTTTGGCTTTCTCCAGATCACCCCAATTTGACTTTGATCCCCTGTATTTGGTCAAAACTTTTAATGACAGAACAATTTTTGTAGAAAATTTTGAGATTTTTCTTTTCAAATTGAACAAACATATGTGAGGTTGAACATTGGACTTACATGCCACGCAATTTGGACTTACAGGCCTTTCATTCAGGATGTTTAAAGGACTTATATGATTGCCTCCACCCCTGTAGTTCTTTAATTAACCCTCATGTTGGCATTTTCTTTCAAAATTTTTTGTGAACATCAGTCAACTTTTGGTTGATAAAATATATAAAAGTATGTTGTTCACTGTTGTTCTGTGTCATTTTTTAAATCAGACATTTCATTTTGGTGACCAAATACCAACAGACTTGTGTATGACTAGATAATCACTTTTTTGCCTATCATTTAGAAAGATATATATAGGAACATGCATAGACATCAATGTAACTCCACATAAGATATAGCAGTTTCTTTATATTTATATCACCTTAGATTTTACACATCATGAGAAAGCAACCATACATGTTAATGACTGTACTAAGTGCCCTTTTGGCCTATTAAATCCATATGATTGGCTATGCAGTCAATGTACTATCATTTCCCAAAATTAAACAGTTTTAAATTCAAACACCCCAATATCTCTTATTTGACTGGTAAATGGCTATCCTGTTTGACCACAAGTGGTTAACAGGGCTAAACATACATGTGAACATATGTCCTTTCAAAGTAGGAGTTTTTGACATGATTTTAAGTGAATGAACAGAAAACTAGTTAATATTGCCCCAGGTGCTTACAATTTTCTGGTTAATGGCTATCCTTTAAATCTATACAGATTATAGGACCAAACATACACAAGTGTATGTCCTTCCAACTGTGCAAATGACATATTTCAGCAAGAATAACTACTTGAGACTTTTCATTGAAAATTTTTTCTTTTAATCTTCTTTAAAGCTTGAACTGAATAGTATTATCATATCTCAGCACCATTAACAGCTTGCTCATGTTTTGACCAAAATTCCTGTGATTATGCAAAATTCATTTGAAAAAATTCATTAACAATTAAGCTTGACATAAAAACATATTTTGACACAAACAGTTGTAACATATTCAAATCTTAATCATGAAGAACATCATCAAAACAAGCACACATTACTAACATTCATAGTCTAGGCTATCCTAATAACATCATATGATCAGATGAACACACAATCAGACAACAAATCAAGATATCAGATAAGCATTTAATCAGTTTAGACATTTCAAACTACTTATCAAAACATCAAAACAGTTAACTGACAAGCAATCATAAGTATCAATGACACCTAAGTTGCACAGATGATCACTAAAGCACATATCAGTTAACACAAAACAAGTAACATATGCAAACATAATCAATCAACATTCAGTTTGTGACCTCAAACAATATAGTCAATTAGCATATAGAGACACACACTAAGCACATATCCTCAATCAGACCTCATCTGAGTTGATCATCCCCCGGGCTGTCAATAGAAAGTTGAACCTGGTTATGTCAAGTGACTTGGTGAATAGGTCAGCCAAGTTGTCACTTGTATCAACTCTTTTCATTCAATCAAACCTTTTTCACTGCAATCTCTTACGAAGTGATGTCTGATTTCAATATGCTTAGTCTTTGAATGTTGAACTGGATTTTTCACAGTAAAATATGCAGCAGTCTTATCAATAAAAATAGGAGTGTTCAGAAAATTCAAACCATAGTCCAGCATTTGGTTCTGAATCTAGAGAACTTGGGCACATCAAGAAGATGCAGCTATGTATTCAGCTTCTGCAGTGGATATGGACACAGTTGTCTTCTTCTTGCATTGCTATGACACCAGCCTGTCTCACAGAAATTGACATCCACCTGAGGTTGACTTCCTGTTCATGTTACACCCATCATAATCACTGTCTGTGTAGGCTATCAAATCAAAATATTGGTTCTTTGGATACCAAATCCCGAAGTCTGGTCTTCCTTTCAAGTATCTAAAAATTCTCTTGACTGAATTCATGTGAGAAACTTTTGGACTTGACTGGAATCTTGCACATACACAAACAGCATACGTAATGTCATGTCTTGTAGTAGTTAGGTACATCAGGGATCCAGTTTTGGCTCTATATTCATGCTCATCCACATGCTCCCCCTTTTCATCAGCAACCATCATTTCTATTGTGTCCATTGGAGTTGAAGCAGTTTTGAAGTCATGACATTTGAGCTTATTCAAAATGTCCTGCACATATTTAGTTTGGTAAATGAAAATCCCCTCAGCTTTTTGTTCAACTTGCAGTCCAAGAAAGAAGTTCATTTCTCCCATAGAGCTCATGCTGTATTTGGACTTCATTACCCCTTCAAACTCCATACACATGGTTCATTTGTTGAAACAAAGATGATATTATCTACATAGACTTGTAACAGCAGTAAGTCTGATCCCTTTCTTTTATAGAAGATAGTCTTGTCAATGGCTCCCCTTTGGAAACCATTTTCAAGAAGATGATTTGACAGCTCATCATACCTTGCTCTAGGAGCCTGATGCAATCCATATAGGGCTTTATTTAGCTTATACACCCTGTTTAGATACATTGAGCAACATACACCTCTTCATCAATCTTTCCATTTAGAATTGCAGACTAGACATCAAGCTGGAATACGCTAATGTTCTTTGAGGCTGCATATGCAAGAAAAATCCTGATAGCCTCAAGTCTTGCAACTAGTGCAAAGACTTCCTCAATGTCTATTCCTTCTTACTGAAGGCATCCCAGTGCCACAAGTCTAGCTTTATTCTTAATCACAATAACCCTCTCATCCCTTTTGTTTCTAAAAGCCCATTTTGTTGTAATTGCATATATGTTTCTTGGCCTATCTACAAGATCCCAGACATGTAGATCTCTGAATTGTGCCAACTCCTCTTGCATAGCTTCTACCCAACTGTTGTCCTTAAGAGCTTGAACAATGTTCTTTGGTTCTATTTGGGATAGAAAGCGGGAGTACAAATAGATGTTTGCAGATTCAGAATGACTTCTTGTATCTCTTTCATATATATCTCCAATGATGTTTTCAAAAGGATGATTCTTTTCAACATAAGGGGTTTGAACTATCATATCTGCAGATATATTTATGTCAAGATTTGATTCATTGAGTTCAGGTTCCTCAATGATCAATTCTGTTTTAGCATCATGAAACTCTGGTGCTTCTTCAGTGTGCTGTCTTGAAGTGGATGCACCATTGTTTCCTATATTCAACCTCTCAAATAGGTCTTGAAATCTTGCTGTTGTTACAACTTCTTCTTCAATTATTTGGTTGCTTGGGTTTCCTTCATCCTGCACTTGATCATTCTCCACTTCTTGATTGTCCTGATTTACATCTGCATGATCTTGTTCTGGACTGTGATTGTTCTCTTGATCATTGTCTTGAACTTGTTCAATAGTATCACTTGAGGGACCCTTTGTAAATGTATACTCCCTTTCTTGACTAGCAACCTTCTTCGATAACTTTTCTAAATCCAAATCTTCTTCTCTTTCTCTTCAATCACACTTGTATTGTAAAATGAATCATCAAAGTCTTCAGGTTAAATCTTGAAAGTCCTTATCAATTTCTCATGATCAAACAGCCATGCTGCACCATCAACTGTTTTGAACTGATTTTCATTAAAGACAATGTCAGATGATTCAATAACACTCAAATGATCTTTCACATATACTCTGTATGATTTTGAGTGTGTAGAGTAACCAACAAAGAAGCAGTCCAAGGATTTTGTTTGAAACTTGTTCATGTAATCCCTGGTGTTGAGAAGAAAAAATTTACATCCAAAAGACTTGAAAAACTTAATATAAGGCTTTCTATTATAGAAAATTTCATATGGTGTCTTTTCATGCCTTTTGTTGACAAGTACCATGTTCTGAACATAGCAGGCTGTATTAATGGCTTCAGCCCAAAATGTAACTGGTAGGTTTGCATCTGCTAGCATGGTTCTTGCAGCTTCAATAAGTGTCCTATTTCTTCTTTCTGCAACACCATTTTGTTCAGGAGTTCTAGGAGCTGAGAATTGCTGAAATATTCCCTTTTCTGTACAAAATCTTCCACGAATCCATTTTTGAACTCAGTACCATTATCACTTCTCATTGTTTTATCTTTTATTCAGTTTGTTCTCAATCATTGTCACACATCCCTTAATCATCTCAACAGTCTCATCCTTTGTACTTAGGAAATAAACCCAAGTATATCTTGAGTAATCATCAATGATCACCTAACAATATCTTTTCTTCCCTATATTTGGCACACTCACAGGACCAAAAAGATCCATGTTAAGTAATTCAAGTGCTTGATCAATTGAGTTGATGAGCTTTGTCTTATGACATGATTTGTGATGCTTGCCTTTCTGGCATGAACTACAATGATCTTCCAATTTGAACTCTCTTGTAGGTAAGCCAATGACATGCTCACCCTTAACAAGTCTGTTAATATTCTTCAGATTCACATGACATAGTTTCCTGTGCCACAATTTTGACTCATTTTTCAGTGGCTTTGGAATCAAAACATGTACCACCCCTTTAAACAGCTTCTTTCATGTTAAGCTCATATAGGTTGCCATTTCTTGGGGCCATCATCATAATCATTTCAGGTGGGATTACAAATTCAAGTTTTAAGATGAAATAGTGTGAGTCATTGTCAGGTCCCCGATTTCAGCTGGATCTTACTCAAATCATGTCATAACTCACACAAATAAATGTGTTGACAAGGGAGTTAATGACGGGTTGCTATATTTAGAAAGATTACTGTTTATTAAAGGCGGAATCAATAATAAACAAGGTAGTTGCTATCAATATTCATATGTAGATTACACACACAAGATTCACTCAAAAGATTTCCATTTATACGAAGATCATTATACAAAAGGATAATCAATTTTGGGTTTCTTGTAGGAAGGTTATGTCCGTACTATTCTAAGATAGCCGTCACACCCAAAATATTCTCTCTGAATTGAATGAGACTATCAACCCTTTAGAAGGCATGCCCTAAATTATTCCTTTTATAGGCCTGACACCTCCTTAACAGCTGTCATTCCTTCTAGAAACCCTAAATGATAAAACATATTCAAATTACATATTCAGAAATAATCCTAAGTGTAAAACAAGTCTTCCGGGTAGGCTTTGCATTAACTCTGTCTTTCCTAGTATGCTTTGCTATACTTCATAACTTGGTAACATAGAAGTGTGCCTGGGAACAGCTTCCAGGTAGACTTTACTTGAAGGGTATTTTACCAAGTAAAATACCCACCGGGTAGACTTCAATCTTCTTGACTTTTCCAGACTTTGCCCGACAAACCCTTACGAGCAACCTTGTTCTCCAATGGTCCCTTCAACCCTTTGCTAGTGAATAGCTTATTAGCAAAGTATGCTTGGTACACTGTTCCTTTGCTTGAGTTGAACCTTGCCCGATGATCCTTAAGATATTCCATTAAGACATCAAGCATACTTGGACCATACTTATTAATAAATACCTTGCCCGGTCTTCCAATCACCTGGCTTCATGAGCTTGGTTAGCCAAAAGCTTACTTGGGAGTGAGCTTTACTTGACTATGAAGAACAAACCTGCTTGATAAAGTGCACCATGCCCGGACTTACATAATCTAGTAAACCTTACCCGGTAATACACTAATTTGCAAACCCTGCCCGGATTTCCACTAAAGAAGACTTCAAGAAGATAACCCTGCCCGATAGACAAGATATCGTACCCGACTAAGTAAAAGCTTGCTCGGAAGTCTAAGTTGTGCCCGGTTCCATACTTAGCGAATTCTGAGGAGGTTGAGAAGATTTCAATCTTCCAAATGTTCCATAAAACAAATCTTTGACATAACAATCTCCCTCTTAGGTCAATTGCTTGACTCAACAATCCCCCCTATATTGGAACACCTCAGCTGTCCCAAAACATTTCTATGGTTACTTACACTTAGTCAAAATACACATTAAATCAAAATCAAATTACATATTCATGACATAAACAATTACATATTCAAAAGCTATCCGAAGACATTACATATCAAAGCCTAATCTAGGAATCTTGTCTCTTCCTTGCATTGTGGGCGGTTTGTCTTCTGTTTACTATTTCTGATGCAGCTTTCATCTTATAGATGTCAAGGATTCGATAGTGAGTATGACTTTCTGGTATGACCAAATCCCTTATATACATTAGATCCTCATTATGCAAGTAAGCCAAATCTTCATACTTCTTGATTATCCCCAATACTTTTCCATCAGAGTTTTTCAGCAAGTAATGGTCAACATTTTCTTTGTATTCAACTTCAGTTATGATGCCATTTCTTTGGACTATGTAGTTGGGGCGTTTCATTCTTCTTCCAAGGCTTAAGAATGTGTTCATGTTTGATACTAGATTCCTGTCTCTGACATTCATTTGGTAGTACAGTTCAGCCTTGTCCATTTCATTAACTTCTCTGACCTTCTCGATCTGTGAAGTTGAATCATTCTCCAACTTCTCTTTTCTTTTAAGAACCGGAATCCCTTGTTAGCTTCTTCCTTCAAAAACTTTGAGAGATCATTCATTTGCCTTCCTGCCATCTTGTTTCTGTCTCTATAATCATACAGGTCAAGTGTGGCCATTCTTTCTAGTTGTTCTTGAGTGTACTCATAAAAGTCACTTCTCACAACTATCTCTCACAGCTTTCTGCTTTCCATAATCACTCTTAAGCATTCAGATACAGAATCATAGTAGAGTTCTCTTGGAAGATCCACATCTGATTGTGGTCTTGTTGTTCTTTGTAGTACAGACCTACTTGATTCACCTCTTCCACCTCATCGATGTCTTCTTGAAATTGGAGGCCTGAATGGAATATACTTCTTTGGTTTTCCAGGCCTTAAGTTGAAAGTGTTGATGTGGATTACCTCTACCATCTTAGGTGGAAGGGTAGCTAGTTCAACCATATCCTGTCCAGCTTGTTCTTTAAGAGTTTTTATCATCCTAGCTATCCCAGGACTGTTTGAAGGTCCTGTAGGAACAAATTTTCCATCCACAAAGCTTCTAGGATTATCACCTTCCCTTCGAGCTTTCTCCCACTCAGCCTTTTGGATATAGAATAATTCTTTCAGTCTTGCTTTTCCAAGGCATTAAAAGAGGCTTCATTCATTCCCCTTTGATTAATCATTATCCCCCTTAGAATATTTATCATTTCTTCATTCTACCAAGGAACAATTAGTTCATCTTTAGGATCAGGCTTAACTTCTTGAGGAGTTGGGGTTTCAACCGATCTTACGTTTTCTTTTGACTTTTCCCTCAATGTTTGTATTCTTTTTTCTTTGCTTGAGGTTCATCAGTTGGTTCATACTGTTTTGAGGAGCACTCAGTTTGTACCCTTTTAAGCTTTTCTTTTCTTTTCAGTTTATTGTACTGGTCCAACACTGATTCTCTTGATAGGTTCCCAACTATCTCAGGCTTTAATCCTTTCTCCAGCTGGTATCCACACATATCTCCAAACTTCTTTTTCCAAGTTTCCAATTTTTCAATCTTTTCATTTTCTTTTACACATTTTTCTATCACTTTCTCTCTTTCACTATTGTAAAGATCTTGAAGCTTATCATGATTGAAATGGCTAAAATATTTTTCAGAATATCCATGCGTTCTTAGATATTCTCTGTGTTTTTGAGCATCTTTATTCTTTTGTTGCATGGCTCTTTTGATCTTTTCATTTTCTTCTTCAAGCCTCTGATTCAACTCACCATCATTTATATGAGCAACACTTTCAAATTTCACACCAAGTGCCCTCAGCTTCATAATCAAAGGATTCTTTCTTTTAGCTTCTAACATACTCAGCTCAATATTTGCTCTCTGCTCATCAGTCATTACAACTTGTGGAGACTCAACATTAGCAGTCTTGGCACTCTTTCCTTGATCATCATCAGGATTATCATCATCATCCGAATCCTCAGATTCATCCTCCTCTTCAGTTAAATCATTTACAGCATCAACCTTGGGTTCATCAGAGGGTGGATGATCTGGTTCACTTCTGATAGGCACATCAGGAACACCTGGAATCTGTTGACCTGGATGCAGTGTTTGCAGTAGAATTGCCCTGATTGGGCTAGCATCATTATTATCATCAGGAGTTTCTATATAGCTTTTATTCGTTTCATTCCATCTCCCTTTCTTTGATTTCTGATTATCTCTCAATCCCTTATCAGTAGTTTTTCTCTTTCTAGAATATGTCTTTTCAAATCTGCTTACATTTTCATGTATTTTTGATGCTTTAGCCAACATTTCTTCAATAGATTCTTCATTTTCTTTTTCAGGTTCCTTTTGGTGTTCTTTTTCAGGCTGACTTTGTGGTTGAAACATACTAACCACCATAGCCAAAGAGTTGTCTGCTTCCTCAACTCTTGTCAACTTAATCAATTCCTCAATTACGTCTTGATCAGCCACTTCTTCATTTATTACTTTGGCAAAATTGGCTTGATTGATCAAGGCTTCCTGCTCTGCCAATTCTTCTCCAGTCAAGGTTTGGGCTAGTATCTCCCTATCCCTTGTTTCCCTTAATATATTCTCTTGTTCTCTTAAGGCAGCAGCAGCAGCAATATCATCATCTTTAAACAAAACACCTTTTTCTGGATATGCCTTAATAGGCTCTTCTTCACAGACTTTTGTTTTACCTTTCTCAATTCTCCTCCTCACATCCTCTTCATCTTCAGACTGTACATAGTCATCTATTTATTTTTCAAGTGATTCCAGTTCTGGGTCATGCTCTACTCTCTTGGAACTTGCTTGTTGATCAGTTTCTGGTTCAGTGTGTATAAGTTCCTCAGTAGTAGCATTTTCATCAATGATTTCTTCAGTTTGAACATCAGTCAAGTTATCAGTAGCTACATCTATTACGACATCAGTAGCCACGTCAGTGGTAGCTACATTTTCAACATTTGTCTTTTCAACTCCATCCCCTGTCCCTTCATCATTCTCTTCACTCCATTCAACATGCATTATTTCATCATATAGTCATAATCTTGCTCTCCAATATCTGATATGTCACCTTCATACTCATAATCTTCAACTCTTCTGTCCTCACTATCCTCCTCACCATCATCATAAGCATTTAAAATCAGTTTCAATCTATCTACAGTCTCTATACCTGTTACAGTTTCAGTCTCAACATCTACCCTTGAGTCAGTTGGCTCATTTTCATTCTCCCCCTGTTTTAGGGAAGCTGAGGTCTTCTCAACCTCCTGCTCCAGGGCTTGAATCTTCAACTCAGCTCTAACCAACTTATCTAACAACATAACATTCTCCATGGTCACCTCCTCATTCCTTTTTTTTCAATTCAGCAATCTCTAACATCAAATCCAAATTCCTTTGGAATAAGTCTGTGTTAGTGGGTGGTGATATAGGTAGTGATGTAGAGAAAGGTTCATAATCAGGTTGTTCTTGAGTTGTAGTTTGAGTTTGGATAATGGGTTGTGGTGGTGATTGTGTATGAAGTGGGTTTGAAAAAAATGGATCAGTGTGAATTGGGCTAGTAGTTGGTAGTGTTTGTGGTGTTGGGGATATATATGTTGATGTTTCAGGTTGGCTTATGGTTAGGGTTTAGGGTGTGGATTGAGTGGTTTGATGTGGTGGAGTTTGTGGTGGTGATGGTATAATGGGTTGGTCAATGTGTGGTGGTGATTGTGGTGGTGTTGGAATAGGTTGTTCTTGTTCCTCAAGTTGCCCCCCTGATCAGGTGCATCAACATTCATAGCTACTCCAGCTTCTCCTTCATCTCCATCATCAGCATTATCATCTCTTCCTTCTGAACTATCATCCTCACTCTCAACATCATTCTCACCCCCTTCCTCCTCCGAGCTCAACTCAGGCACTTGCATAATCTCCAAATCATGGTTTCGCAACCAAGGTAAAATTTCAAATGTAATGTTTGGATTGAATCTATTGGCAACACCTGGGTTTCTGATTCTTCTGTATGTGTCAGGATTCTGTAGTAGGTGTGTAGTGCCAATAGTGGGCAGACCTTGTAATTCCCTTTTAAAGATTATCTGTAGGAATCTAGGGTATTGCAGTAATCTGTCAACTTCATCCTTCTTCAAATTTCCAACCATGCCATCAAATATCATCTTAGAAAAGGTGAAAGGCAGATTATATATAATACCAACAGTGGCATTTGCTAAATCACGACTCATCAGAGTCCATGATCCTTTTCTTGGAGCAAACCCCTGTATCACATGGTGAATCAAGAACCTATACAACATAGGAAACATCCTCTTTTGAAATTGTCCATCATGGACAGTTCCCTGATACCCCATTGTCTGCTAAAAGATCCTCAACAAATGATCTGTATTGAAATTTATATGATTATGATCATCATCACGTAACTGCAGACACCTTCTTATCATCCCTTTTGTAAGATGTATCTCATGGCTTGCAACTGTTGCTTCGATTCTTTTACCGTGAATGTCGTCCACAAGTCTTGCAGAACGCCAGAAATATAGGGAATGATTTCTATAGATTATTGGGGATTCTGTTAAAGCAAATCGCACATTGGACCTAGCCATCCTAGAAATCATCCTCTCCACTGGCTCATTGTTGGGAGTGACCTCCAACAGTGCGCACATATTGTGCTTTGGTTCAAAGGCATACTTAGGTTGAAGTTCTTGTTCTTTTGCCATATCTAAACAACATAATCAAACATATTCAAAGTGAAATTAGCATAAAAGTTTATTACTTTACACAGTTTCAAGTTATAAATTTGTAGAAGAAAGAGAGAAATTATATTAAGGACTTGTTCTTCGACAAATTAATAACCTAAACACAAAAACAGAGTATTAGTAATCAAGTACGTAATCAAAGCCCATTATAGTCTAATCGTTATCGAAAAACACATTATCATTGCTTACCGAGTCGGAATTAGGGGGCTGATTAAAATTAGGGTTTGTATTAGAGACGAATATGATAAGTCGGTTTGGGTTTCTCTGAGAGTAAGCAGTTGCAGTGGAAGGAGAGAGAGAGAGAGGGAAAATAATGTTGAAAATATCCCTAACTCCCTCTTATATACGTTTTGAAAGTGGGTTTTAAATGCATTTTGTCGTGTAGTGAATTATTGACTATCAAACATAAAGATCTTATCCATTTTAAAACCTTATCCTATAAAATCAAAAGGTTAAACTTTGTTTGGAAAATTTTCGTTAATAATTGACAAATTTTACCCGGCATCTTCCACATACAATCCTTGCTCGGTCAAGTTAACTAATTTAAAGTCAAGTAAATATGAAGAAAGCTTACCCGAAATACCAGATTTCTTGAGAAATTAATCACAAGATAAATAATCAAGTATAAAATATCAAATAAGCATCATTGCTAGGAATCAATTAAGATACCCAAATAAATTTCTCAAATAATAAACAAGTAACTCAATCTAGCATAAACCCTATCAAAATCAGAAGCACATTCAATCAAACATACTTTGATGAACAGTGTGCCCGAGCAACCTTCCTAATGTATAGTGAACCCGAACAACCTTCTTAAGCAAAGTATACCCGAATAACCTTTCTAGAGTATAAAGTGTGCTCGAAAAGATATCAAGCAGACAGTGTACTCGGAAAGTCAGTTTTTGAAATTACCAAGTATATTGAGGGAACAATGGTGTACCCGGAATCTAAAGTGTGCCCGGAAGACAAAGTCTGCCCGAAAACACTTGTAATTTCAAAGTAATTATAATCACAAGTAATACATAGCATGCCCAGAATGAAATTAAATATAAAACACCTAAGTGTACTATAGTCTAAAATTTCAAAGAGCTTGCCCGACAATCCTATGTTAGCATTAAGCTTCCTAGGGTTAACATATTCACACATCAGGTATGCTTGGGAACTAAATCAAATAGTTTGGTTTACCTGAGACAATTCAAATCATCGAATCATACCCGAAAAAGACAAACTTAGATAAAAGTATCTAAGTGTGCCCGGAAAGGTTATAAAGCATAATACCTTACCCGAAAATACGCATTTAATCATAAGCAATCAGGCTTGCCCGGAAAGTAACTGAAATAGTAACTCTACCCGAAAAGTATCAAATACTTCAATGCATACCCGAAAATAGTAAACTTAGATAAAAACATCTAAGTATACTTTGAAAGGATATAAAACATTAAACCTTACCCGAAAATACATATTCAACCATATTCAACTGTTTTGTGCCCGGATAGGTTTGAGAACATCAAACCTTACCTGAACTTACATATTCAACCTATTAAAGGCAAAATGCAACACTGTTTGACTTAAACCACTTGTCAAAGACATTTCCAAGTTATGTATCATTTCAGACCATAGTTTAAGAGAAAATGGTGCATTTAGAGATCAAATTTCAGTTATGTTTCACTTCAAAACAATTTCTTTTGTAAGCTAAAAAGATCTCAGGAATGGGATCATATTGACTAAGTAGCTTTCTCAATACTTCATTCTCAGCACTATTATGACTACAAAGACAGGTCAATAGCAGGTCTAGACTTAACATGATTTTTCATCTCTTTGGTGATATGATTAAGTTTCAATTAAGTTGAAGAAAATTTAATGGATAACACATGTTGTGTTCTGATGCTCCTTATCTATCCTCAAGGCTTATTTGGCTTTCTCCAGATCACCCCAATTTGACTTTGACCCCCTGGTTTTGGTTAAAACTTATAATGACAAAACATATTTTTAAAAATTTATAAGATATTTCTTTTCAAATCTACAAACATATGTGAGGTTGAACGTTGGACTTATATGCCACGAAATTCGGTCTTACAGGCCTTTCATTCAGGATGTTTAAAGGACTTATATTATTGCCTCCACCCTTGTAGTTCTGTTATTAACCCTCATGTTTGTATTTTCTCAATAAAAATTTGTGAACATGTATCAACTTTTGGTTGACAAAATATTTGAAATTAAAGTAGTTTCACAGCTGTTCTTTGTCATTCTTTAAAAGATGTTTCATTTTGGGTAACCAAAGACCAACAGGCTTGTGTATGACCGGATAATCACTTTTTTGCCTATCATTTGAAAAGATTTATCTAGGAACATGCATAGACAACAATGTAACTCCACATAAATCTTAGCATTTTCTTTATGTTTATATCACCTCAGATTTTACATATCATGAGAAAGCAACCATACATGTTAATGACTGTTGGTGCATGTTTTGTGGCCGTCGCTTGGCGAATAGTTTAGATTGTTTATGTTGTATGCTGTACACCTAGATAGTGGTCCACGCCGAAAGTCATCCATTCGAAAGAGCATTTTCAAATGGATACTCATTCGGTCGAACCAGTCTCTGATTCGATCGAATGAGTCTGCTATTCGATCGAATAGGACTCATTCGATCGAATGAGTCCTGATCGAATAGCAGTGGGTATAAATACCCAGCTTTCGGGCGTGGTTTGACAAGAGGATTTGCGTGCCCGGGGCCCAGGTGCTGTCCGGATGAGGGGGGAGGCCATGCTCGACCTCCCCCTGCCATAGATCGTGATTTCAGTGTTTAACAAGCATGTAATCTTTCGTTTTTTTATCAATGAAATCGTTTGTTTCGTGTTTTGTTTCTATCCGTCTTTGGTTTTCAAACCTTCCGTCTCGAACGCGCTCGGATCGTCTCGGTCCCGGCTGAACCAACAATGACTGTACTCAGAGTCCTTTTAGCCTAATAAATCCATATGATTGGCTAAGTAGTCAATGTACTATCATTTCCCAATACATTAAGTTTAATATTCAATCAACTCAATGTCTCTTAATTGGCAGGTAAATGGCTGTTCTGTTTGACCACAAGTGGTCAACAGGACCAAACATACATTGTGAATGTATGTCATTTCAAAGTCAGAGCTATTGACATACTTTTAAGTAAATGAATAGAAAACAAGTTATAATTGCCCCAAATGCATTCAGTTTTCTGGTTAATGGATATCCTTTTAATCTTTGCAGGTTACAGGACCAAACATACACAAGTGTATGTCCTTCCAACTTGTGCAAATGACATAATTTTCAGCAAAAATAACTTCTTGAGACTTTTCATTGAAAAATCCTTCTTTTAAGCTTCTATAAAGCTTGAACTGAATAGTATTATCATGTCTCTACACCATTAACAACTTTCTCATGTTTTGATCAAATTTTTGTGATTATGCAAAAATTCATTTGATAATTCGTTTGAAACCATTAAATTTGACATAAAGACATATTTTGACACAAACAGTTGTAACATATTCAAATCTTAATCATTCTTAACATCATCAAAACAAGTAGACATTCTTAACATTCATAGTCTATCCTATCCTAAAAACATCAACATGATCATATAACACACATATTCAAGCAATCATAGTCAAGTGATTACTCATGATATCAGATAAGCATTTAATTCACATAGACTGATCAAACTACTTATTATAACATCAAATCAGTTAACTGATAATCAATCATTTGCATCAATGACATATTAATAGCACAGATAATTAGTTGAGCACACAACAGTTAACATCAAACATGTCATATTCATAACATATTCATTTAACATATTTATTCAATATTCAAAGTGTGACCTCAAGTAAGAATAGTCAATTAGCACATTAAGACACACACTAAGCACACATCCTCAATCAGACCTCATCTGAGTTGATCATACCCAGAACTTTCAAAAGAAAGTTGAATATGGTTTTGTCAAGTGGCTTGGTGAATAGGTCAGCCAAGTTGTCACTTGTGTCAACTCTCTGCATTTCAATCAAACCTTTTTCATTACAATCTCAAATTAAGTGATGTCTGATTTCAATGTGCTTAGTCTTTGAATGTTGGACTGGATTTTTTAAAGCAAAGTATGCAGCAGTATTATCAATGAAAATAGGAGTGTTCAGAAAATTCAAACCATAATCCAGCATTTGGTTCTGAATCCAGAGAACTTGGGCACAACAAGAAGATGCAGCAACATATTCAGCTTCTGCCATTGAGATTGAGACAGTTGTTTGCTTCTTGCATTGCCAAGACACCAGCCTGTCTCCCAAAAATTGACATCCTCCTGAGGTTGACTTCCTGCTCATGTTGCAGCCATCATAATCATTGTCTGTGTAGGCAATAAGGTCAAAAGATTGGTTCTTTGGATACCAAATTCCTAAGTCTGGTCTACCATTCAAGTATCTAAAAATTCTCTTAACAGCATTCATCAGGGAGACTTTTGGATTTTCTTGGAATATTGCACAGACACATACAACAAATATGATATCTGGTCTTGAAGCAGTAAGATACATCAGAGACCCAATCTTTGCTCTGTATGCATGTTCATCTACTGGCTCCCCCTTTTCATCAGCTATCATCTTTTCTTTTGTATCCATAGGAGTTGAAGCAGTCTTCAAGTCATTGCATTTGAATTTGTCTAGGATGTCCTACACCTACTTAGATTGGTAGATGAGAATCCCATCAGCTTTCTGTTGAACTTGCAATCCAAGAAAGAAGTTCATTTTCCCCCATTGAACTCATGCTGTATTTGGATTTCATTACCCCTTCAAACTCCATGCACATTTGTTCATTTGTTGAACCAAAGATGATATCATCAATATAGACTTGTAATATCAGCAAGTCTGATCCCTTTCTCTTGCAAAAGAGTGTCTGTCAATGGCTCCTCTTTTGAAATCATTTTCAAGAAGATGATTTTATAGATTCTCATACCGTGCTCTTGGAGCCTGATGCAATCCATAAAGGGCTTTATTTAGTTTATACACCCTGTTAGGATACACTGGATCTTCAAAACCTGGTGGTTGAGTAACATACACTTCTTCATCAATCTTTCCATTTAGGAATGCAGACTTTACATCAAGCTGGAAGACTCTAATGTTCTTTGAGGCAGCATATGCAAGGAAGATTCTAATTTCTTCAAGTCTTGAAACTGGTGCAAAGACTTCCTCAAAGTCTATTCCTTCCTTTTGAAAGAATCCCAATGCCACAAGTCTAGCCTTGTTCTTAATCACAATACCCCTCTCATCCCTCTTGTTTCTGAAAACCCATTTTGTTTCAATTGCAGATCTGTTCCTTGGCTTGTCAACAAGATCCCAAACATGTAGATCTCTGAACTGTGCCAGTTCCTCCTGCATTGCCTCCACCCAACTACTGTCTTTTAGTGCTTGAATAATGTTCTTAGGTTCTATTTGGGATAGAAAGAAGGAGTATAAACAGATGTTTACAGATTCAGAATGACTTCTAGTAACTCTTTCATTTATATCTCCAATGATGTTTTCAGATGGATGATTCTTTTCAAAATAAGGGGTTTGAACTATCATAGCTGCAGACATGTTTGTGTTAAGATTTGATTCATTGAGATCTGGTTCTTCAATGATCAATTCTGTTTCAGCATCATGAAACTCTGGTGCTTCTTTAATGTTCTGTCTTGAGGTAGATGCACCATTGTTTCCAATATTCAAGCTTTCAAACAAATGCTGAAATCTTGAAGTAGTTACATCTTCTTCAGTTGTTTGGTTGCTTGGGTTCTCTTCAGTCTGAACATGATCATTCTCTACTTCTTGATTGACTTGATTAAGCTCTGCATGATCTTGTTCTTGGTCAACGGTTTCATTTGAGATACCCTTGATAAATGTATACTCCTTTTATTTGACAGCAACCTTCTTCCATAATCATTCCAAGTCCAATGTTTTCTTCTTGTTCTCTTCATATACACTGGTCTTGTAGAATGAGTGATCAAAGTCTTTAGGATAAATCTTGAAAGACCTTATCAATTTTTCATGATCAAACTGCATGCTGCACCATCAATTGTATTGAACCGATTCTCATTAAAGATGATGTCAGATGACTCAATAACACTCATATGGTCTTTCACATATACTCTGTAAGCTTTTGAGTGTGTAGAATATCCAACAAAGAAACAATCCAAGGACTTAGTTTGAAACTTGTTCAAATAATCCCTGGTTTTCAGAAGAAAACATTTGCATCCAAAGGGCTTGAAAAACTTTAACAAAGGCTTTCTATTGTTGAAAATTTCATATGGTGTCTTGTTATGCCTTTTATTAACAAGAACCCTATTCTAAACATAGCATGCAGTATTTATGGCTTCTGCCCAAAATGTCACTGGTAAATTTGCATCTGCTATCATTGTTCTTGCAGCTTCAATAAGTGTTCTGTTTCTTCTTTCTGCAACACCATTTTGTTCAAGAGTTCTAGGAGCTGTGAATTGCTGAAATATTCCCTTTCGTGTGCAGAATTCTTCCATGACTTCATTTTTGAACTCTGTACCATTATCACTTCTCATTGTTTTAAGTTTGTTAATCAGTTTGTTCACAATCATTGTCACACAGCCCTTAATCAATTCTGCAGTCTCATCTTTTGTACTTAGGAAGTAGACCCAAATATATCTTGAATAATCATCAATGATCACAAGACAATATCTTTTCATTCCTATACTTGGTACACTCACAGGAACAAAGAGATCCATATGAAGTAATTCAAGTAATTGATCAATTGAACTAATGAGTTTTGACTTATGAGTTGATTTGTGCTGTTTGCCCTTTTGACATGAGCTGCAATGATCTTCCAGTTTAAACTCTCTTGTAGGTAATCCAATGACATGCTCACCCTTAACAAGTTTGTTCATATTCTTCAGATTCACATGACATAGTTTCTTGTGCCACAATATTGACTCATTTTCAGTGGCTTTGGAAACAAAACATGTACCACCCCTTGAAACAGCTCTCTTCATGTTGAGTTCATATAGGTTGCCATTTCTAGGTGCAATCATCATAATCATTTCAGGTGGGATAACAAATTCAAGTTTTAAGATGAAACAGTGTGAGTCATCAAAACCAACTTTGTATCCCTTATCACACATTTGTGATATGCTTAACAGATTGTATTGTAAGACTTCAACATGAAACACATTATCAAATGAAACTTTTTTATTTGTTAAAATTCCTTTCCCGACAATCTCTCCACCATTTTGGTTCACTTGATAGTTCCTTGGCATGTTGCATTCTCTAGCAAAATGACCTGGCTGTTGGCAGTTGTAACAGATGGCACTTGACTTGTCAAACCCAATCCTTTCATTTGGCCCTGATAGAAGTGATCTAACAGTTCTGTTATACAGCCTCTTGCTTCTGAGTGCCAACATGGCAGCTTGCCATTTCAAATCCATGTCCTCCAAATCATCTGCATCAATTTGCTCCAAATCATCTTGAACAATGCTTGTATGAACCATGTTCTTTGCAACAAAAGCATTATAAGATTCAGTGAACATTGAGAATAAACCATGATAGTCTAAGTCCACTAGCCATTGAGGCTGAATCATGTTCTTCCAACAGTTGGACACTAAACCTCTGCTGATTTTGTGAGTTGCTTGAACCACTACCAACAAAAGCCTTAGGTGTATCAACACCATGCTCATTTGGTTCTTCAATGATGGGAATCTGTTGCTGGCTTTTGGTTGAGAAATTCCACATAGGTGCAATGAGAGCATTGGTTCCTTGAAAACATGGCTTATCTTCATTGATCATTTCATTCTCAATCATTTCTATTTCTGCAGCTTGAAGGAAGCATACTACATCATCCACCTTCAACTCATTGAAATTGGGCTTTTAAAGGATGAATTTGCAGGCAGTGTACCATTCTTTGGGCATTGAATTGAGCAACTTGGTATTCAGGTCAAGATCACTCATGACATAATCAGTTGTCCTTAACTCATTCACAATAGCTAGAAAACGTTCTAGTATTGATTTCAATCTTTCTCCCTCCTTATACTTGAACCTTTCCAACTGCTGCTTCAATCTTTGCTTCTTTATGTTCTTCAGCTCAGTATTCCTCTCATACATCTCAAGTATGGAATCATACATTTGTTTGGCAGTTGTATGATGTGCCACCCTGGTTAAAATCTCCCAAGACAGTCCTAGCTTAATCATAGCTAAGGCCCTGTCAACCACATTTCTTAGTCTTTCTCTTACAGCAGGAGATACATTTGCATTAACACCTTCATTATTGTCTTGTGGAACATTCTTGATGTAGTTTCACATATCTACATCATTGTAGAAAACAGTTGCTTCAAACAAGACCTTCCATTTAGTGTAATTTTCCTATCCATACAATCTTGAAATCTTGTTAGTAGACACTTCTTGTTCCTCATATCCAGACATTTTGAAAGAGTCAAAATCAGTTTCTTTGTAAAAACAGAATTTCAAAATAATCAGATCTGAAAACAGGTTGATCAGATCTGATGTGTCTGATATGGTTAGAGCAAGATTTATAAATAAAGATTAAAGCTTTAATTGAAATAAGGAAGAGAAAACACCAAATGATTGTAGATCTGGAAGAAAAATGAAGAACAGAGCTTCTGACGTCACGTGTCAATGGAACAGTGGTCTGCTTACGTCATCTTTCTTCAAATCTTCAATCAGCAACAATCTTACTAAAATAGTAGCAACGAGCTCTGATACCAATTGTCACTTGTCAGGTCCCCGATTTCAGCTGGATCTTACTCAAATCATGTCACAACTCACACAAATAAATGTGTCGACAAGGGAGTTAATGACGGGTTGCTATATTTAGAAAGATTACTGTTTATTAAAGGCAGAATCAACAATAAACAGGGTAGTTGCTATCAATATTCATATGTAGATTACACACACAAGATTCACTCAAAAGATTTCCATTTATACGAAGATCATCATACAAAAGGATAATCAATTTAGGCTTTCTTGTAGGAAGGTTATGTCCGTACTATTCTAAGATAGCCGTCACTCTATATTCTCTCTGAATTAAATGAGACTATCAACCCTTTATGAGGCGTGCCCTAAATTATTCCTTTTATAGGCCTGACACCTCCTTAACAGCTGTCATTCCTTCTAGAAACCCTAAATGATAAAACATATTCAAATTACATATTCGGAAATAATCCTAAGTGTAAAACAAGTCTAGGCTTTGCATTAACTTTGTCTTTCCAAGTATGCTCTGCCATCCTTCATAACTTGGTAACATAGAAGTGTGCCTGGGAATAGTTTCCGGGTAGACTTTACTTGAAGGGTATTTTACCAAGTAAAATACCCACCGGGTAGACTTCAATCTTCTTGACTTTGCCAGACTTTGCCCGACAAACCCTTACGAGCAACCTTGTTCTTCAATGGTCCCTTCAACCCTTTGCTAGTGAATAGCTTATTAGCAAAGTATGCTTGGTAGTACCGTTCCTTTGCTTGAGTTGAACCTTGCCCGATGATCCTTAAGATATTCCATTAAGACATCAAGCATACTTGGACCATACTTATTAATAAATACCTTGCCCGGTCTTCCAATCACTTGGCTTCATGAGCTTGGTTAGCCAAAAGCTTACTCGGGAGTGAGCTTTACCTGGCTATGAAGAACAAACCTGCTTGATAAAGTGCACCATGCCCGGACTTACATAAACTAGTGAACCTTACCCAGTAATACACTAATTTGCAAACCCTGCCCGGATTTCCACTAAAGAAGACTTCAAGAAGATAACCCTGCTCGATAGACAAGATATCGTACCCGGCTAAGTAAAAGCTTGCTCGGAAGTCTAAGGTGTGCCCGGTTCCATACTTAGCGAATTCTGAGGAGTTTGAGAAGATTCCAATCTTCCATATGTTCTATAGAATAAGTCTTTGACATAACAATCTCCCCCTTAGGTCAATTGCTTGACTCAAGAGTCATCAAAACCAACCTTGTAACCCTTATCACACATTTGTGATATGCTTAACAGATTATAATGGAGACCTTCAACATGAAACACATTATCAAATGAAACCTTTCTATTTGTTAAAATTCCTTTTCCAACAATCTTTCCACCATTCTCATCACTTCCAAATGCCACTGTACCTTCAAACTTTTTTTCATAATTAACAAGTGACCTCCTGTCACAAGTCATGTGCCTAGAACATCCACTATCCATGTACCATATGTCATTAAGTGGAGTGGATTGTTCCTGCACAAAAGAAAGAGTTTAATTAGTTGAGTGATGAAGTGCAAGCAATTTCAACTTGCAGCTCATCAGTTTCAATTTCAGTGACATCATTGGAAGTGAGTGTTGTTGGTTCAGGGTCTTCATGAGTGACTTCAAGATTATCTGAGTTGTCAGTTTCATATCCACACTCTCTTGGAGTTTTCATAAATGAAGTAGTGTTCTTGAATTCTTCAGATGCATTGTCAGCTTCTTGCAAAACATAATCTTTTATTTCTGAATAATTTCTTACATCCTCAACCTTTTCCACTTTAGTTTCACACTTTGGTTTCCAAAGAAAACCTTGAGGTTCATAACCATGTTTCAAAAGATATTTTTCGTCACAAGTGAGTTTAGTTGGTTTCTTTCTAGGAAAGATACCCCTGTTTATTGTTTTCTCACTTCATGGTGATCCTTGAGAATCATCAGACTTCATAAACTGTGTATCCTTGTTGGGGATAATTCTCAAGGGTTGAACACTCTTTTTCTCCACCTTCTCATACTTCTTAGGAGACATGCTTCTTCTTGCTGATTTAGTCACATGTTTCTTTGTCTTGACTTCAGTTTTCTTTTCTTTCCTTGTCTCTTTAGCTGATCTCAAACTTTTCTCACTTATGATTTCATTTCCACACACCTTTTCTTTTCCTAGGTATGCATCATACTTTTGCTTGTATAAAACAAAGTCTTGTCCATACTTTGTTTCATCAGGGACATGAAAGCGTTTGAATTTGAATATCTCATTACATGAGTCAGTTTGGTGACCATATTCATCACATTTCTTACACCAAACCTTTCCATTGTATTTTTCATGTTTTTTTCCTTTCTTGAATCTTTCACTTGGTTTAGGTGCTTTGACTCCAAGAGTTTTCTGATTCTTCAAACCATCAAAGTCAATTGAGAAGGGTACAAACTCCTCAATCTTGATGTCTTGTCTTTCTATCTTGCTTTTGAAAAAGACAATCTTTATCATAATCATAGGTTCCTCATCTTGACTTTCACTATGTCTTGACTGTCTTTTTTCATATTCTTCCATAGTTTCCACCTCTCCAATGTCAAACACCTAATGACTGGAGAAAACAGGGTAAACTAGAATAAAATTTTCAACAACAACAGTTTCAGTCACCCTTTTCTTGTTGTTTTGCTTTATCCTTTCCAACACAGCTTTGCTTGGAGGCCTCACTGCATTGTAGCTTATCTTCTTCCTTTCACAAATGTCAAAAGACACATGTTCTCTTTTCATTCTTTCATTCCGTTTCTTCATTCTTGGTGTAACAGGTGGATACATTGGAAGTTTATCAATTGATTCTAGTTTCTTCAATCTTCTACCCCTTTCAGTAGCTTTTATCTCTTCATCAGTTATTTGATCACTTAATTCACTCAAATCATCTTGATTAAGATCATCAGAACCAAATTCATCTTCAGAGACTTGAACTCCAATTGACTTATCTTCTTTTACCTCTTCCTTTACCACAAATTCATCTTCTTCATTCACCTGAACATTCTTGTATAAATCAATAAATTCTTCTTTGTCTTGAAAGACATTTCTGAATTGTTGTAAATATGCATCTCTTTTCTCTTTATCAACTTTTGGCATAAAGTTGTTGTTGAATGGTGGTGAAACTTCTTTGTATTTATCTTTCTCACTTACTTGGTTGAGAATACCACATATGTTTCCTGTGGAGACCAAGTTCTTCAAAAATTCATTCTCAACTTGCAGTTTTGTGTTCTGCACCTTTTCCTCAACAATCATCTTCTTCAACCCATCAATTTCAGTGGTGTATCTTTTCTGAGCTCTGTAACTACTTATGCAGTCATCTTCTAAACTTTTAATTTTTTCTTCACTTATCATCTCACTAGCCTCATATCCATTGATGATACTTTGCTTCCTAAAACACTCACTTTCCAGCTTGCCTACTTTTGTTTTTAGATCGTTGATAATTTCCTTTAAATAAACAGTAGGAGCCTAGTGTACCTGAGATGATGATCCACCTTCTTTCTCAATCAAGGCCATGAATTCCATATTTGCTCTCTTAATGTCATCTGCAATGTCTTCTTCATGATTTCTCCAATCAAAATTACCCTCAGCTGTGTGGTTATAGCCACATTCCCTTGATCTTTGGGTTGATTTTGATTAGTTGGGACTGAGTTGTTTGGAATAGTTTGAAGGTTTTGATTGTTGTTTCTTTGAAAGTTTTGATTATGAGGCACAACTTGATGATTATTGTTCATTTGAGGATATTGAATGTTGTTGAAGTTGGAATTATAGTTGTTGAAGTTGTTGTTTGGATTGTTGATTCTCTGCTGATTCTGTTGATATTGATGCTGATGATTTCTTGACTGGTTTTGGTACCGTTTCATCCGAAAATTTCTTGGCATGTTACATTCTCTGGCAAAATTACTAGGTTGTTGGCAGTTATAGCAAATGGCTTTTGACTTATCAAAACCAATTCTTTCATTGGCCCTGATATAATTGATCTACCTGTCCTGTTTTACAACCTCTTGCTTCTAAGAGCCAACATAGCTGCTTGCCATTTCAAATCCATGTCTTCCAAATCATCAGCATCTATCTGCTCAAGGTTATCCTAGATGACACTGGTATGAATCGGATTTTTGCTACAAAAGCATTGTATGATTCTGTAAACATGGAGAGCAAAACCTGTGTTTCATTTCCTTGGCCAGTTCCTTTCACCAGTGTAAGGTACTAGCCATTGAGGCAGAATCAGTATCATCCATCAGTTGGACATTGAACCTTTACTAGTTTCCATGGTGACTTGTACTACCATCAACAAAAGATTTAGGTGTATCCACACCATGCTCAACTAGTTCTTCAATGATAGGTATCCGTTGTTGATTTTTTGTTTAAAAGTTGCCCATTGGTGCAATTAGAGCATTAGTGACCTGGAAACATGGCTTCTCTTCTTTAATCAATTCATTTTCAATCATTTCAATTTCAGCAGCCTGAAGGAAGCACACTACATCATCCACTTTCAAATCATTGAAATTGGGCTTTTGGAGGATGAATTTGCAGGCAGTGTACCATTCTTTAGGCATTGAGTTAAGCAGCTTGGTATTCAAAACAAAATCAGTCATGACATAGTCATTGGTTCTTAGCTCATTCACAATTGCTAAGAATCTTTCCAGGATTGACTTCAATCTTTCTCCATCCTTGTATTTAAATCTCTCTAGTTGTTGCTTGAGCCTTTACTTTTTGATGTTCTTCAACTCAGTGTTTCCCTCAAACATTTAAAGGATTGCATCATACATAGCCTTAGCTGTGGTGTGATGTGCAAACTTGGTCAATATTCCCATGACAGATCTAGCTTTATCATGACTAAGGCCCTGTCATCCACTTTCCTCATTCTGTCTCTTACAGCAGCAGTTGCATTAGCACATTCAGTAGTGTCTTGTGGACCATTCTTGATTGAATTCCACATATCCAAATCATTATAGCAAGCGGCTGCTTCAAATAAGACCTTCCATTTTGTGAAGTTTTCCTGTCCATATAGTCTAGGAATCTTATTAGTAGACACCTCTTGTTTTTCATAACCAAACATTTTGAAAATCAAAATCAGTTAATCAGTGAAAACAAAGTTTGAAAATTATCATATCTGAGAACTGGAACTACAGATCTGATGTTTCTAGTTCGATTAGAGAAAGATTAAGTAATAAAATTTAAAATTTAATTGAAATAAGGAAGAGAAACGTATTCTTTTCTTTTCTAAGAAACGTATTCTTTTCTTTTCTTTATTATTTAAGAATAGTTAATTATTACTTCAATAATATTTATAGCAAAGAATCTCTCTCTCACACACACACACACACACACATATAATAATATTCATAATTTCTTTCTTTACTTTTCTTTGTTATATTTTCTTTTATCGAGGTATCGAGTATAACCTCGACTTAGGGTTTTAAGCCTTTTATAATATTTTATCATTATTTTATTTGGGCATTATGCCTACTTTCGATGGCTTATACAACCCTAAACACTTGAGCAACACTTCAACACCGCTTTGCCTTCTTTATCTTTTTGATCAAACTCTTCTTCTCGTCACTCTTTTCTTGGCACGCAACACGATGTACACCAATACTTCACCATTCGTCTACACGCTTTACAAGACTAGCTTCATGATTTCGAGGATGGTAATCTTCTTCTTGATTGGGACGTCTGTGGAAAGTGGCACAAGCTACAAGGAAAGGAGCACGGAAATCGAGGAATCGAGGAACCGGTAGTTAGAGAGAGTATGATTCTTAGGGCGTAGAGAGATGTTAGAGAGAGAGAGAGAAGTGCTGGTTTGGTGTGTAGAATAGCTTGAACCGGTAGTTTTTATTTATAGGCAAAATACAGTGGCCCATCGCGATACGAGATGGCCCTTTGGCTAAGCCCATCGCGTATCGCGATGTAAGCTTGGCCAGTCACCATGTAGACATGCCACATGGCGACACATGGCAGACGTGCTACCACATGGTGACAGTTGTTGAGTCAAGAATTTGACTTGAAATGACTCTATGATGATTAAGGGAGATTGGAATCTTCTCAACACTCCCCAGAAACAGCTTAATATGGAATCCGAGCACACTTGGACTCTCGAGCTAGTTTTACCTTTCCTAGCAAGGTATTTTGCCTTTCGGGCAGGGTTATCTTCAAAAAGTCTTCTTTAGTGTCAATCCAAGCAGGGTTCACTATGTCTAGCAAGATTGTTTTTCATAGCCAAGAAAGGTTTACTTCCGAGTAGGCTCTTGGCTAACCAAGTTTTTGAAGCCAAGTATTTTGTAAATCTAGTAAGGGATTATTTAATAATACAGTGGTCCGAGCATGCATGATGAAAGTTAATAAAGACTTATCTTAAGGACTTTGTCGGCAAGGTTCAACTCCGAGCAATCTACAATGTTACCAGCACACTTGGCTTCGCTAATAAGTTATTATTTAACAAAAGGTTGAAAGGATCTCTGAAGAACAAGTTTGCTCTTTAGATTATATTGGGTAAAGTCTGCTATAGTCAAGAAGATTGAAGTCTGCTAGGTGATCTTTTCTTTGGAAAATATTCTAAGTAAAGTCTACCAGGAGAACTGTTCACCAGCACACTTCATGGTTACCAGGTCTACTCGTAAATGACTAATGGATATGACAACTGATACAAAGTCTACTCGAAAGACCTGTTTTTACACTTAGTATAATTCTGAATATGTAATTTGGTTATGTACCTATCATTAGGGTTTCTAGAAGACATGACAGCTTTCAGTATGTGGCAGACCTATAGATAAAATAATTTAAGGCACGCCTACTACGTATTTTAGCCTTTACACTTTTCAGACCTAAAAAGAATATTCCTGATTCAGTGTGACGGATTTCCGAGGATTGTACGGATAAAGCATTCCTGTGAAGAAACCATATTCAATTAACATTTGTATGAATCATTTATATAATTGGAAATATTTTGGGTTATTGTATGTGTTTGTTACGTTTATTAATCCTTAAGAAACAACCCTGTTTGTTCCTGATTCCGCCGTTAACAAACAGTTTTCTTACCCAAAATAGCAACCGTCATTAACCCTCTTGTCGACACATTTATTATGTGGGTTATGACTTTATTGTGAGTGTGAGTGATTATTCGGGAACATCAAGTGGTATTAGAGCTTGTTCGTTGTTGTTCGGGTGAAGAAGTTGTTGCTATTTGCATATCTGAAAAAGAAAGATGACGTAGGCAGAACACTGTTTTATAGAATTATGAAGTTAGCTGCTTTGTTCTTCATTCTCTTCTAGATTTTCAATTTTTTGGTGTCTTCTTTTACTTATTTTAATTAAAGTTTGCATCTTTATTATTTAATCTTTCTCTAATCAAACCAGATACATCAAATATGAAGATTCGATTCCCAGATCTGATTATTTTCAAAACTTTACTCTGTTTTAGTTATTCTTTGTTTCTGTTTTTCAAAATACCAAAATGTCTGGTTTTGAAGAGCAAGAAGTTTCCACAAACAAAATTCCTAGACGGTACGGACAGGAAAATTTCACCAAATGCAAAGTATTGTTCGAAGGTGTTGTGTGCTATAACGATGTTTACATATGGAATTCAATCAAGAATGGTCCACAAGCAGCTGAGGGTGCAAACCCTAACGCTGCCGTGTGTGATAGGATAAGGAAGGTGGACGACAGGACCTTTGCAATGATCAAGCTGGGACTGTCTTGGGAAATCTTAACCAAGGTTGCACATCACACAACAGGTAAGGCTATGTATGAGGCAATCCTTGAGATGTTTGAAGGTAACACTAAGCTGAAAAATATCAAAAAACAAAGACTAAAGCAACAACTAGAGAGATTCAAGTACAAGGAAGAAGAAAGATTGAAATCAATTCTTGAGAGATTTCTATCAATTGTGAATGACGTAAGAATAACTGATTATGTGATGACAGACCTTGATTTAACCACAAAGTTGTTGAACTAAATGCCAAAGGAGTGGTATACAGCCAGCAAATTCATCCTTCAAAAACCTAATTTTGAACAACTCAAGTTGGATGATGTGATCTGTTTCCTCCAAGCAGCTAGGATTGAGATGATCGAAAATGAAATATTCAAGAAGGAGAAGCCATGCTTCCAAATGTCAAATGCCTTAATTGCACCTATGGGAAACCTGTACACTAAGAATCAACAACAAATACCCATCATTGAGGAACCAAATGAACATAGTGTTGAAACACCTAAATCATTCATTGGTGGGAGTACAAGTCACCAACGCAGCCACTCAAGATTCAATGTCCAACTTATTGATGACAATGAATTTGCCTCTGTGACAAGTGGACATATGCCCTATGGTGGTGTAAGCAGTGCACAAGGAAATGAAACTCAAGCTCTCTTCTCCATGTTTACAGAATCATACATTGTATTTTTTTTTTTTGCTAAGAACATGATTCACATGAGTGTAATCCAAGATGACTTGGAACAAATTGATGCAGATGACCTTGAAGACAACAATCTCAAGTGGCAGGCTGCCATGTTGCCTCTTGGAAGCAAAAGGATATACAATCGGACTGGTAGATCTCTTCTATCAGGGCCTAATTAAAGGATTGGATTTGATAAGTCAAAGGCCATTTGTTATATTTGTCAACAGCCTTGTCACTTTGCCGGAGAATGCAACCAGCCAAGGAACTTCCAAGTGAACTAGTACCAGAACCAACAGCCAAGAAACCAGTTCCAATGTCAGGAGAATCATCCAAGAAACAACAACTTCAACAACAACAATCCCAACAAATTCAACAACAATCAACAGCCCCAAATGAATAATCAACAAGTTGTACCTCAGAATCAAAACTACCAAAGAAATCAATACCCTCAAACTACTCCAACTAACTCCAACAGAAACAATCAAAATCAATCCAGAAATCAAGGAAATGTAGCTGTTGCTGCACAAAAAGAAGGGAATTTTAATTGGAATGATCATGCAAATGACATCACAAAGGCTAATGTTGTTTTAATGGCAGAGATTGAGAATGAGGCTGAATCTTCTACTTCACAGGTACCTTCACTTTCTTTAACTGACTTACTTAAAACAATAGATGCATTGAATGTGAAGGTAGGTAAGTTGGAGAGTGAATGCTTTAGAAAACAAAGCATCATTAATGGGTATGAAGCAAGTGATTTAATCAATGAAGAAAAGATAAAAAGTCTTGAAGTGATTGTGTGAGCAGTTAGAGGACTCAGTCAAGGTATGTCACTGAGATTGATGGTTTAAAGAATATGATTATTGAAGAGAAGATGCAGAACACAAAGTTACAAGTTGAGAATGAATTTCTAAAGAACATGGTTTCCACAGGAAACATTTTTGGTATCTTGAACCAAGTAAAATAGGAAGATAAATACAAAGTTGTTCCACCACCATTCAACAACAATTATTTGTTTAAAGTTGACAAAGAAAGAGAGATGGATATCTTCAACAATTTAGAGATGTCTTTCAAGACAAAGAAGAATTTGTTGATCTTTACAAGAACGTTGAAGTGAGTGAAGAAGGAGAGTTTGTAGTAAAGGAAGATGTAAGATAGGACAAGTCAATATGAGTGCAAGTCTCTGAGGATAACTTTGATTCTGATGATCTGAATGTAGATGATTTAAGTGAATTAAGTGATCAGATCACAGATGAAGAGATCAAGGCTGCTGAAAGAAACGGAAGACTGAAGAAACCAGAATCAATAGATAGATTTCCATTGTTGCCACCTATGACACCAAAGATGATGAAACAAAATGAAAAAATGAAGAGAGAACATGTGTTCTTTGACATATGTGAAAGGCCAAAAGTAAGTTACAATGTTGTCAGACCACCAAGTAGAACTCTGATAAAATGGTTAGAAGAAAAGAAAATTAAAAAGGCAGATGAAACAGTTGTTGTTGACGACTTCATTCAAGTATACTGTAACGATTCCGACGAAACCAGGGATACCCTAACCGGTAGACGATAGTTACGTCATATTTAATGTCGGGTACATGAGTTACCATGGTAATTATACGAGAATACATGGTTCATTGTATTGATTGTACGTGAATATATAATTCACCGCATTGAATATGCGATTAATCGATCGATAATTATTGAAACCCGAACGAATCGAGGGTTCAATTATAGACGATATCTATAATATTTAGTGATGTTACAAAGCATTAATGCTTCGGGATAAGTAAAGTACGGCACAAAAAAAGAATTTCGATTTAATGATACGTCGGTACATTAAACGAAACCTTCAATACCAAACCGAGCAAGAGATGATCGATCAAGCCGAAAAAGATGCACAATTATTAATAACATGATGTTTCAAGTTAATAAATGTCATGGTTTAAGTTTATAAAGTTTTTAAATCGGTTTTATATAAATTTCATTTTTAAGCCGAAAAACGACCGTTTTAGCCTCGTTTTAAGCCGAATTAAACATTTAACCGAAAAACGAACTGAACCAGATTATCCAAAACATTATCCGGATTGCGAATATCCAAATGAGTGGCTAGAATTGAAGAGGAGGGTCCCACCCCACCCCTCCTTAGTTGCGACCGGACCCTAGGGGGGGTTAAACCCCATTCAATTCTTTTTTTTCATCACAACAATGCATCATCCATCAATCATCTCCAAAGTATGAACCAAAACCGAGATTTTGTAGCAAGAAAACAAGGTAAAGAATCGAGTTAATCACGTTTCCATCTTCGTTTCTTGAGTTAGTTTGCAAGAAAATGAGGTTTCGATGATGAAAACCGATTCTTGCATGATCAAGTGATGTATACGGGTTATACAAGGGATCTAGGTCCAAGAAAGGAGTTAAACGAATCAAAAATGAATTTTTACGGTTAAATCTTTGTTTTTGGAATCATAACCGAAACCATGAAAGAAATGGCTTGATCGCGAGTGTAACTTGCTTGGTATTGTGGTATGTTGTTTGTAGGTTCTGTATTTAGTGGTAGATAAGGCGGAAAGACGAGTTTGTAGCTTGTAGTGGCGGAAAACGAAAGGTATATTTGGTTTATGTTCGGTTTTGGAGATTTGGACAGATTGTTGATGCTTTAGAGTTAGGGTCATGAACTTTTACAGAGGTGTTAAACACATGAAAATATGAGTTCTGTGAATTTTTGTAATTTTTGGATAAAGGAAGAATATTTGGTGAATTTAATGCTAGGTTTTGGCCAAAAATGGTGAAAAATAGTTAAATATCATGAAAAATTCTGGAAAATTGCAGATAAGCTTTTTATATCATGTATAAGTCACACACAAAATTTGAGGTCTGTGGGAGAAGTCTAAGTAGGAATTTCGGTTAAACGAGTTCTAGGGTTTTCTAGCTCGGTTTTAGTGAAAATGGCATGTAAAGCAAGATTTTGGTTCTGGAAATATTACAGGGGACTATGTGGATGGCAGGGGATATCTAGGAGAAATTTGGGATTTTTCTAAGATCGTTTGGTATTTACGACATATTTAGTGTTTAAATGGTGTTTAAAAATAGATAAATAAATTTTAATTATAAAAATTAATTCTGGAAATATTTTTATAAAATTCCCCACTGTCAAAAAGTGATTTGTACAAAATTTCAAGATCCGAGACTAAACGGATAATCATTTGTGCTAAAAAGAAGATAAAAACAAACTTTTAAAGTCTAAAACGCATAAACCGGTAAAGTTCGTCTAAACGAACTGACTGGTGTATAAAAACAATAAAAATGATCTATTTTCATATAATTGAGTTAAACAAGTAAAAATGAATCATCCGAAAATAATTCGGATGATTTGGGTATTTTTAACCGATTTAACAGTTTCCGGTACGCCAAAGACGGAAACGGGTCCCGCGGCCAATCGGGGCGTCTAAACCGAGCTCAAATTTCACATCTTTAATTAAATTATCATTCAACCACTACTTTCGGGTCGTGTGTGACCAAACTCATTTTTGAAACGTAAAAACGGATAACCGTGCTAGGCACGCAAAACGAGAAAAACGACTAATAGTAGTTGTGACCATGGAACTCTAAAGGATATCACAATCTGAGTCCGGAGAAGTGTTTCTGGGTTAACCTTGCCCCCAGAACGGGTACAGTGCTGGGTTAACAGTGTTCCCAGATGTACCGGTTAACTTGGTTAAAGTTATATTAATAATGAGTGTATAGTAAAGATCGTAGGGTTCATATTACAGATTGGACGTGTTAACTGATAATGATTGTTGTTATCTGCTTGCATGTGCTAAGGTGAGTTTCACGAGCCCCTTTTTCTGAACTGTTTTCGAATATTTTCTCGGGGCGGAAGCATGTTTTTACTGACATGTTTAAGTACATACTGAACGCATGGATTTGCGTGTATTTATAAATATTTGATTGTACGGGAATCGTACGGAATGGGTACAGTACTGGGTTAACAGTGTCCCCAGATGTCTTTGGAAGTGTTACTGGGTTAACTGTGTCCCCAGATGTCTTTGGAAGTGTTACTGGGTTAACTGTGTTCCCAGATGTCTTTGGAAGTGTTTCTGGGTTAACGTTGCCCCCAGAATGAGTACAGTACTGGGTTAACAGTGTCCCCAGATAATATTATATTTTGAAAATGATTTATCATGGTTTACTCGAATTGTGAAACTCACCAACTATTCGTAGTTGACCCGTTTTCTCACATGCTTTTCAGGTACAACTAAGATGAAGTGATTGCTTATGTGCTAAGTGCTTGATGTGTGCAAGATTTGCGTGCGGGATGTTAGGATACATTATAATAAATAGAATTATGTATCGTATTGTATGATGTATGTATCACCTAGACGGTAATGGAATACAAGATAATGTAATTTGAAGTATATTAATGCATTCAGTTTTCTTTATAAACAATGTGGTTGATATCAGAGGTGTCTGTTGCATCCCGTTTACGTTTCCGCTGCGGTTACGGGGTGTTACAGAACTTGGTATCAGAGCCATTGGTTATAAAGAATTAGGATGTCTTTAAAAGATACCTAAAATATAACCAGTAGCTCAAGTATTATAGGATCTGAATATCAACTAATAATATATAGTGACGGGGTCTGGATGAACTTGGATGGACAAGTGAGTTATTATGGTCCGGGACATAATAACAGACTTGTCCGCACGAGGGAATTCAGGGGAAGTCACGGGGAACATTAATAGGTAAAAATGGCAACATATGTGTAGAGTATATAATATTATTTATGTGTGCTAATGTGTATATATATACGTGCATATCTTGTGGGTACATGTATTGAGAAATAGGACCCGGATAAGGAACCGGGGGATGGAATAAAAAAAGTAACGAGGATGCTGAAATTTCTAGAGCATCGGTTGATGATAAGCCTGACTTATCGGGCCATAGTTACGATATTACCAAGTTAGATCTCCCGTTTGACATTAACCAGAAATATCTAGTAACCGTCACTCCCAACCAAAATTGATAAATCCCTTACCCTACCAACACCGGTACCGTATATCCTAATAACCCCCTATCAAAATTAGTAATAAATTTGATAATGAATGAGCAGATGAAAATAATATATAGAAACATATATATGTATTTCTCACTCTCAAACATATGAGTCATACCACCTCCAGATCAAGAATTACCGATTTCCGCGAACCTAGAACGTCTGAGGACATTGACTGAGCAAGTGATAGAGTTTCCCATAATAATAATTAATAATATTTGAAGGCAACCCATGTTGCGCAATTACCTTGAACCTTGCAACTCCCTATGTTATCCTTACATCCGTTAGATGTCTACACCCATGTATGCTCGAATAGAATGATTACCTATACACAAAGAGGTGTTGGAATCATTATAGCATAGTTGGTTGTTCGTTCGTAGGTGGTATACTGTGTATGCCGGATATACGAATAAACACGGATATTATAACTCCGTGGTACGTAATCGTTTGGTGCGCACGGTGAGCATGTATCGGTTATGCTAACATGCAGAAGGATATTGAAATCAAGTATATTAAACATTAATCTTTGTTGAGAAAGATCTATATGTCAGTTGGTGACAAGGATTATGAAACATATTTGAACGTTAACCGATGTCAGGTTAAGTCCATATGTTATTATACTTGTGAGACATATATACTAGATACTGGTATGTGTAATATGTATGATAATATTTGGTGTGTATGTGTACCTGCTGTTATGATTGAACTGGTAACGAGTTATACGGTGAGATTAGTATTGATTACTGCGTACGGGATGAGTATGGCAGAATGACACAAAAAAAGTAACTCCAATGATGGAGATTGATATGATTCAGTTGATTGCTCAAAGATAGCAGATGATGATACCGAATTTCGTATCACAGATCACTGCTAGTGTTGATGCAAATGTGATCGCAGAATTATAGATCGAGCAATCACATGATTATGAATATTTCAATTCTTAGTGTTATTACTAAGAGTGATATTGTCCCACCAAATACTATTATGACTACAAGTATTAGTTATAAACTAAACATGAATAGTAGTCGTAATGAATTAGATCCGGTATGAAGGATATGTTTGTTGTTTGTGGTAAGGAAATTATTAATAGTTTACTGATGGTAAAGGGAGGAATATATTAGCGAGTGGATATAAAAGATCGAAATGGTTAAGGATATTGGTAAGAGTCTAGAACATTGTGTAGTGAAATATGCTACAGATATGTTGGTAGATTATGTTGTATCGTGATGGAACACGATGGTACAAAATTATAGATAGAAAATTTTTGCTCAGATGATATGGTCAGGATTTAAAATTCTTGTGCTAGAGCACTTTTATTCGAGTAATTAAGTTCAGAGATTGGAAACTGAGCTATGGAAGACAGAAATGTTGTATGCTGATCACTTAGAAAACGCTAATCGTTTGAAGGAATTGTCATGTCTGGTAACATGGCTAATTACTCCTGAAACTAAGCGAAGTAAGCGCAATATTGGGGACTAACTCCATCGATAAGGAGTATAGTCAATCCTGTAAAATATACAACCTTTGGAAGGGTTGTGTCACAAGCCAGCATTGATATATTTGACTCTATGGGAAGCGGACTGGAAGGACGTTAGGTGAGACGTCGAGTAATAAAGAAGAGAAATGATAAAGGTATAGTGCAAGATAGACTTTTGAATAAGTAGGCATGTCCTACAACCCAGAATTATACCAAGACTAGTTCTGGTGTGAAAACATGAACCGCATGAAGGGTCCTTCCCTAAATGTGGAAAATATGGTCATCGGCAGGAAGAAGAATGTCGAGTGATAGTAGGCCACGGGTGTGGTAAAGATGGACGTAATGCCCTAATTGTAGAACCAATTGAAGCCATGTGAACCGGCAACCCCAACCCATTCGTGTACAACCACTCCGAACCCAACAACTTCAATAACAATCTATCCAAAGAAACCAAATTATGCCAAACAGTTGTACTTGCTATGAATGTTGCAGTACAGAACGTTTCAAGAGAAATTGCCCAAAGTTGAACCAAGGTGTCGTTGGAAGACGAACCTCATGACAAGCATCAACCTCTGATCAAGCAAGGAGCCGTGCTTTTGTGAGTAATTCGAATAAAGCACGTCATGATCCAAAGGTGGTATTAACTACGTTGTAGTTTTAAATCAATAGACTTCAGTGATATTTTTACGGTCGTCGATAGAAGTTAGCTCCTGTTAACCTCCTATCATTTGGAAGGATACCGATTAGTGAAACTATAGAACCCTATACTGTAGAATCGCTAACGGTAAACCCCTAATGGTTAACTAAATTGTTCGGAATTGTCTTATTATTCTGAACGATTAACCTTTCCTTATTGACTTACGACCAGTAAAGTTAAGAAGTTTTGACGTAATAGTTAACATGGATTGGCTAACTCAACATGAAGCTGAAATCAAATATGAAAAGAAGATGATTAGAAGCTCTCCTTCGGACGATGAAGCGATTAGATACAGAGAAAAGTGTACGGTAATATGTTACCACTCTAATCTCATCTTGAGATGTTATAATATTTACGACAAGAAGACGTGGTGTATTTAACGAACGCGATTGCCAAAGAATTTAAAAGAAAACATATAGAAGATATCCCGATGGTACGCGAATTTCCAGAAGTTTTCCCAGAAGAACTTCCTGGATTACCGCCAACCCGACAGGTCGGATTCAGAATCGATTTAATACCTCAAGCTGGCCCTGTTGCTAAAGCATCTTACCGACTTGCACCAACTGAAATGCAAGAATTATTGGATAAAGGTTTTATACGATCTAGTTAGTCACCATGGGGTGCACCAGTGTTAATTGGGAAATGAAGGACGGAAGTGTTAGGATATGTATTGATTAGAGAGAATTGCATAAAGTGACGATCAAGAATAGGTTTTCTTCGAAGTGAATGATCTGTTTAACCAACTGCAAGGGGTGATTTATTTTTTTTTAGAAAATTGGTCTTAAATATAGTTATCACCAAATGAAAAATCCAAGAGGAGGACGTTGCAACAACAGCGTTTCGGACTCGCTACGGCCATTATGAATTCTTAGTTATGCCTTTCGGGCTAACAAATGCGCTGGCAGCATTCATGGAACTCATGAACCGAGTCTGTAAACTTTATTTTGACAAATTTGTCATAGCATTCATTGATAATATTTTGATATATTTGCAACGTAAGAAGAGCACGAACGACGTTTAAAGAAAATGGTGGAAGTGTTAAAGCAAGAGGAGTCATCCGCGAATTTTCGAAATGTGACTTTGAATACAGAAAGCATAATCCCTTGGTCATGTTGTAAAGCAACAAGGATTTCACATAGATCCAAATAAGATAGAAACCATTAAAATTGTGCCAAGCGCCGATTTTAAGTCTCCCCGATGGAGACGATGGTTTTGTCGCGTATTGTGACGCATCGCGTAGAGGGTTAGGATGCGTGTTGACGCAGTATAATAAGGTTATAGCCTATACTTCCCGACAGTTAAAAGTACACGAGAAAAAAATTACACTACTCACGACATAAAACTGGGAGCGGTTATCTTCGCACTTAAAATCTGGAAACATTATCTCTGCGGTACGAAGTGCACCATCTTCACCGATCATAAAAGTTTGCATCACGTATTCGATTAGAAAGAACTGAATATGAGGCAACGAAGATGGGTCGAGTTGTTAAGCGATTATGACTGTGACATCCGTTATCACACCGGCAAGGCTAACGTCGTAACCAATGCCTTGAGTAGGAAAGATCGGGTTAAGCCATTGCGAGTGTGAGCGTTGGGGATGATAGTCCAGTCGAACCTTTCAGACCTGATTCGAGTCGCTCAACGTGAGGTGTTGAAAGAGGAACAAATGGAAAAGGAGGGACTTTACGGCAATGAGAAGAATTTCGAACAACGCGTGGACGAAATTCTCTACTTCAAAAAAAAATTGGGTTTGGATCCCGACCCTCCATGACCTTCGTGAATTAATCATGGACAAAGCGCATAGATCGAAATATTCCATACATCCGGGATTGGATTAGACTATTGATGATACGAATATCTGAAAGGATTTTATTAATGGCCGAGTTTAGAGAAAGATAGGGTTACGTATGTTGGTGAATATTTAAGTTATGCAAGAGATAAGGCTGCACACCGAAAACCCTAAGGAACGCCACAACGACAGAAAATTCGCCAATGATAGTGGGAATAAATTACAATGGATTTCGGGACGCAAATGCCCATGATATATCAAAGGCATGATGTAAATTGGGTAATCGCGGATCGATTAACCAATCCTCGCATTTCATTCCAATCCATGACGATTATCCCAATGAATTCTCGCCCAAATTCCTGTTGGTGAAATGGTATCTCGTCGTGGAGTACCATTTTCAATGATCTCAGATCGAAATAGTCATCCTACTTCCATTATTGGAAGGAGGGGAAGGATGCATCGAGAGCTCGAAGCTTTCTATGGGTGAAGTAATTATCACCAAATTGTTAAATTGAAAATGGGCGTGGATCAAGCCATAAGATTTGAATTGATTCGAGAAACAACCAATCGGATTTATAATATTTAAGATGAGTTGAAAGCAGCGCGAGATTGGCAAAGGATTTATGCCAACATTCATAGGAAACCATTGTCACTGGAAAGAGGTGACAAGGCATTTTTAAGGCATCACCATCGAGAGGTGATATAAAGTTTGGCAAAAACCGAAAATAGCTCCTTAATATATTGGACCTCATGAGACTATCTCCATGATTGGTCATTTAGTTTATCGATTAAAGTACTCCAGGGGCTAAGTATTATACATGATGTTTTGCCATGTACACGGATTGAAAAGTACCTAAGCGATGAGGCAACGGAAGTACTAGTAATGGAAGTACTCATAGAAGACATGCTTGATATGATAAATGATTCCGTAGAGATAGTAGACGGGAAAACTAAACAGTTTGGACATACCAAGCTTTATTGATTAAGATTAAGTGGAATTCACAGCGAGGACCAGATTATACCTGGTAACGCGAGGGTGAATTCTGAAGGAAAAACCCCCCACCTTTCTCTCGAAAGGGGATAGTGGGCGTGTAAAATTTCGAGGACGAAATTTCTTAACGGGGGGAGAATGTAACGATTCCGACGAAACCAGGGATACCCTAACCGGTAGACGATAGTTACGTCATATTTAATGTCGGGTACATGAGTTACCATGGTAATTATACGAGAATACATGGTTCATTGTATTGATTGTACGTGAATATATAATTCACCGCATTGAATATGCGATTAATCGATCGATAATTATTGAAACCCGAACGAATCGAGGGTTAAATTATAGACGATATCTATAATATTTAGTGATGTTACGAAGCATTAATGCTTCGGGATAAGTAAAGTACGGCACAGAAAAAGAATTTCGATTTAATAATCCGTCGGTACATTAAACGAAACCTTCAATACCAAACCGAGCAAGAGATGATCGATCAAGCCGAAAAAGATGCACAATTATTAATAACATGATGTTTCAAGTTAATAAATGTCATGGTTTAAGTTTATAAAGTTTTTAAATCGGTTTTATATAAATTTCATTTTTAAGCCGAAAAACGACCGTTTTAGCCTCGTTTTAAGCCGAATTAAACATTTAACCGAAAACGAACTGAACCAGATTATCCAAAACATTATCCGGATTGCGAATATCCAAATGAGTGGCTAGAATTGATGAGGTGGGTCCCACCCCACCCCTCCTTAGTTGCGACCGGACCCTATGGGGGGTTAAACCCCATTCAATTCTTTTTTTTCATCACAACAATGCATCATCCATCAATCCTCTCCAAAGTATGAACCAAAACCGAGATTTTGTAGCAAGAAAACAAGGTAAAGAATCGAGTTAATCACGTTTCCATCTTCGTTTCTTGAGTTAGTTTGCAAGAAAATGAGGTTTCGATGATGAAAACCGATTCTTTCATGATCAAGTGATGTATACGGGTTATACAAGGGATCTTGGTCCAAGAAAGGAGTTAAACGAATCAAAAACGAATTTTTACGGTTAAATCTTTGTTTTTGGAATCATAACTGAAACCATGAAAGAAATGGCTTGATCGTGAGTGTAACTTGCTTGGTATTATGGTATGTTGTTTGTAGGTTCTGTATTTAGTGGTAGATAAGGCGGAAAGACGAGTTTGTAGCTTGTAGTGGCGGAAAACGAAAGGTATATTCGGTTTATGTTCGTTTTTGGAGATTTGGACAGATTGTTGATGCTTTAGAGTTAGGTCATGAAATTTTACAGAGGTGTTAAAAACATGAAAATATGAGTTCTGTGAATTTTTGGTAATGTTTGGATAAAGGATGAATATTTGGTGAATTTAATGCTCAGTTTTGGCCAAAAATGGTGAAAAATAGTTAAATATCATGAAAAATTCTGGAAAATTGCAGATAAGCTTTTCATATCATGTATAAGTCACACACAAAATTTGAGGTCCGTGGGAAAAGTCTAAGTAGGATTTTCGGTTAAACGAGTTCTAGAGTTTTCTAGCTCGGTTTTCGTGAAAATGGCATGTAAAGAAAGATTTTGGTTTTGGAAAAATTACAGGGGACTATGTGGATGGCAGGGGACATCCAGGAGAAATTTGGGATTTTTCTAAGATCGTTTGGTATTTACGACATATTTAGTGTTTAAATGGTGTTTAAAAATAGATAAATAAATTTTAAATATAAAAATTAATTCTGGAAATATTTTTATAAAATTCCCCACTGTCAAAAAGTGATTTGTGCAAAATTTCAAGATCCGAGACTAAACGGATAATCATTTGTGCTAAAAAGAAGATAAAAACAAACTTTTAAAGTCTAAAACGCATAAACCGGTAAAGTTCGTCTAAACGAACTGACTGGTGTATAAAAACCCTAAAAATGAACTATTTTCATATAATTGAGTTAAACAAGTACAAATGAATCCTCCGAAAATAATTCGGATGATTTGGGTATTTTTAACCGATTTAACAGTTTCCGGTACGCCAAAGACGGAAACGGGTCCCGCGGCCAATCGGGGCGTCTAAACCGAGCTCAAATTTCACATCTTTAATTAAATTATCAGTCAACCACTACTTTCAGGTCGTGTGTGACCAAACTCATTTTTGAAACGTAAAAACGGATAACCGTGCTAGGCACGCAAAACGAGAAAACCGACTAATAGTAGTTGTGACCATGGAACTCTAAACGATATCACAATCTGAGTCCGGAGAAGTGTTTCTGGGTTAACCTTGCCCCCAGAACGGGTACAGTGCTGGGTTAACAGTGTTCCCAGATATACCGGTTAACTTGGTTAAAGTTATATTAATAATGAGTGTATAGTAACGATCGTAGGGTTCATATTATAGATTGGACGTGTTAACTGATAATGATTGTTGTTATCTGCTTGCATGTGCTAAGGTGAGTTTCACGAGCCCCTTTTTCTGAACTGTTTTCGAATATTTTCTCGGGGCGGAAGCATGTTTTTACTGAGATGTTTAAGTACATACTGAACGCATGGATTTGCGTGTATTTATAAATATTTGATTGTACGGGAATCGTACGGAATGGGTACAGTACTGGGTTAACAGTGTCCCCAGATGTCTTTGGAAGTGTTACTGGGTTAACCGTGTCCCCAGATGTCTTTGGAAGTGTTACTGGGTTAACTGTGTCCCCAGATGTCTTTGGAAGTGTTACTGGGTTAACTGTGTCCCCAGATGTCTTTGGAAGTGTTTCTGGGTTAACGTTGCCCCCAGAATGAGTACAGTACTGGGTTAACAGTGTCCCCAGATAATATTATATTTTGATAATGATTTATCATGGTTTACTCGAATTGTGAAACTCACCAACTATTCGTAGTTGACCCATTTTCTCACATGCTTTTCAGGTACAACTATGATGAAGTGATTGCTTATGTGCTAAGTGCTTGATGTGTGTAAGATTTGCGTGCGGGATGCTAGGATACATTATAATAAATAGAATTATGTATCGTATTGTATGATGTATGTATCACCTAGTCGGTAATGGAATACAAGATAATGTAATTTGAAGTATATTAATGCATTCAGTTTTCTTTATAAACAATGTGGTTGATATCAGAGGTGTCTGTTGCATCCCGTTTACGTTTCCGCTGCGGTTACGGGGTGTTACATATACCCTGTGTTCTCAAGCCATGAAGTGTTTGACATTGGAGAAGTTGAAACCATGGAGGAGTATGAGAAGAGACAGTCAAGGCATAAGGGAAACCTTGATGTAGACCCATTGAACTTGAAGAAAATCACCTTTGTGAAGAGCAAGTTGGAAAGACAAGATATCAAGATAGAAGAATTTGTTCATTTTTCAATTGACTTTGATGGATTGAAGACTCCGAAATCACTTGGTGTGAAACCACCTAGACCAAGTGAGAGATTCAATAAGGGAAGTGATCATGAAAGATTCAAAGGAAATGTGTGGTGCAAAAAATGTGATGAATATGGTCACCACACTGATTCTTTTAATGAAAGATTCAACTTTAAGCCTTTTCATGTTCTCATTGAGACAAAGTTTGGCCAAGACATTGTTGTTTATAAACAGAAGTATGATGAATACTTGGGAAAATGAAAGGTGTGTGGAAAGGAAACTATGTGTGAAAATGTTCAAAAAGTTGCTCAGAAGATTAAGTAGGAAAATAAAGTTGATTTGAAACCTAAGAAAAACATGGTTGAACAATTCAGAAGAAGCAGATCACCCAAGAAATTTGAAACTATTGTTAAAAAGAATTTTCAACCTTTGAGAATTATTCCCCAATCAAGACACGAAATCAGTGAAGTCTGATGATTCTCAAGGATCACTAAGTAATGATAAGAAAGGAAAGAAGCATATATTTACAAGAAGAAAACCAACTGAATTAATTGGTGATGAAAAATTTCTTTTGAAGCATGGGTATGAACCTCATGGATTTTTATGGAAACCTAGAGGTGAAGTTCAAGTGGAGAAAAATGTTGATGTGAGAGACTATTCAATCAAAAAGGACTATGTTGATTGCTAAAGCACAACTTCATTTGTGAAAACTCCAAGAGAATGTGGTTATGAAACAGATAACTCAAATAACATTGAAATTACCCATGAAGACCCTAAGCCCATTCCTCTCACAACCAATGCATGAATTGTTACTGATTCTGAGGATTTGCAGTTCATTATCTAACTAATTACTCTCTTTGAAATGTGCAGGAATAATCCACTCCACTGAATGAAGCATGGTATATGGATAGTGGATGTTCTAGGCACATGACTTGTGACAAAAGGTCACTTGTTAACTATGAAGAGAAGTTTGAAGGTCCGGTGGCACTTGTAAGTGATGAGAATTGAGGTAAAATTGTTGGAAAGGGTATCTTGAAAAATGGTAAAGTCTCATTTGTCAATTTGTTCTATGTGGAGGGACTACAGTATAACCTTTTGAGCATATCACAGATGTGTGATAAGGGTTATAAAGATGGTTTTGATGACTCACACTGTTTCATCTTAAGACCTGAATTTGTGATCACATCTAATATGATCATGATGATGGCCCCAAGAATGGCAATTTGTATGAACTAAACATGAAGGATGTTGTTTTCAAGGGGAGGTACCTGTTTTGTTTCTAAAGCCACTGAAAATGAGTCAAAATTGTGGCATAGGAAATTATGTCATGTGAATCTGAAGAACATGAACAAACTTGTGAAGGGGTGAGCATGTAATTGGCCTACCTACATGAGAGTTCAGATTTGATGATAACTGTATCTCATGCTAAAAAGGCAAGCAACACAAGTCTTCTCATAAGACAAAACTCATCAAATCAACTGATCAAGTGCTTGAATTGCTTTACATGGATCTCTTTGGTCCTATGAGTGTCCAAAGCATAGCAAAGAAAATATATTGTTTTGTGATCATTAATGATTTCTCAAGATACACTTGGGTTTATTTCCTAAGTACAAAGGATGTGACTGCAGAGTTGATTAAGGATGTGTAACCAGGATTGAGAATCAACTGGATGAATGGGTAAAGAAAATGAGAAGTGACAATGGCACATAGTTCAAAAATGGAGTGATAGAAGAGTTCTGTGTAGAAAAATGAATACTTTAGCAATTATGTGCTCTTATAACTCCAAAACAAAATAGTGTAGCAAAAAGAAGAAACAGAACACTTATCGAGGCTGCAGGAACCATGTTGGTTGATGCTTTTCTGCCTGCCACTTTTTGGGCAGAGGCAATCAATACAGCCTGTTATGTTCAAAACGGAGTCCTTCTCAATAAAAGTCAAAACAAGACTCCTTATGAAGTTTTGTTCACGAGAAAACCCTACATCAAGTTTCTCAAGGCTTTTGGATGCAAATGTTCACTTTTGAACACCAAGGATTATTTAAACAAGTTTCAAGCTAAATCTTTGGATTGCTTCTTTGTTGGCTACTCTACACACTCAAAGGCCTACAGGGTATATGTGAAAGATCATTTGAGTGTGATAGAATCATCTGATTTAGTCTTTATTGAAAATAAGTTTCACACAGTTGATAGTGTAGCATGGTTGTTTGACCTTCAAAAATTGATCAAGGCTTTCAAGATCTATCCTGAAGACTTTGATGATTCATTCTACAAGACCAATGTGATTGAAGAAAAAAATCAGAAAACTTTGGACTTGTAAAAGTTACGGAACAAGGTTGCAAGTAAGGAAAGTGAATATACATTCATAAAGGATTCCTAAAGTGCAAATGCTGACCAAGATCAAGACAATGTTCAAGAACACAATCAGATTCCAAAATATGATCAAGCAACCAGTAATCAAGACAATCAAGTAGTGCAGAATGATCAAGTTCTTAATGGGGAAAATCCAAGCAACTAAACTAGTGAAGAGGAGACTGTTACAACAGTAAGGTATCTAGCTTTATTTGACAGATTAGATTTAGGAAACAATGGTCAAACAGGATAGCCATTTACCTGTCAATTAAAATATATTGGGGTGTCTGAATATTAAAACTATGTTAAATTGGGTAATGATAGTACATTGACTACTTAACCAATCATATGGATTTAATTGGCTAAAAATGCACTTAGTACAGTCATTAACATGTATGGTTGCTTTCCCATGATGTGTAAAATCTAAGGTGATATAAACATAAAGAAACTGCTAAGCTTTATGTGGAGTTACATGGTTGTCTATGAATGTTCCAAGATAAATCTTTCTGAATAATAAGCCGAAAAGTGATTATCCAGTCACACACGAGCCCATTGGTATTTGGTCCCAAAATGAAGTATTTCTATGAAAATGACAAAGAACAAGGGATGAGCAAAAAAGTACAGTTTAAATAACACAATGTTGTTATGTGCAAAAAAAAACCATAAGTTCTGTCATTAAAAGTTTTAACCAAAACCAGGGGGTCAAAGTAAAATCGGGGTGATATGGAGAATGCCAAATAAGCCTTGAGAATAAGATATGGAGCATCAAAAAACAATATGTGTCATCCATTGAGTTTTATGCATCCTAATTGAAAAATAATCATATCACCAAGGAAATGAAATCCATGCTATGTCCAGACCTGCTGTTAACCTGTCTATACTGTCATAATAATGCTGAGAACGAAGTATTGAGAAAGCTACTTAGTCAATATGATCTCATACTTGAGATACTTTCAGCAAAAGAAAGAAATTGTTTGGAAAAAAAAACATGACTGAAATTTGATCTCTAAATGCACCAATTCGCTCGTAAACAATGATTTTTATTGATAAATATGTTTGATATTTATGGTTTAAGACAAAAAGAGTTGCATTTTACCTTCAAAAGGTTTGAATATGTATTTTCGGGTAAGGTTTAATGTTTTCAACCTTTCCGAGCACACTTGATGTTGTCTGTCTAAGTAAAGTTATTTCGGGCATGCTTTGATATTTTATTTACTCCGGGTAGACTTGAATGTTTTTAGTTAAAGTTTAACCTCTTCGAGCATACTGGAATTTGAATATGGTATCACTAGCAAGCTTTAACAAGTTCAAGTTATTCTAGCACACTTATCTGATTTGAAAGATATTTGACTTGTTTCTAGCAAGCTATGCATTTTATATGCTGATATGATGTTTCTAGCACGCTTTAATATATTTTGTATTTTCTAGCACACTTTATTATTTTGTTTAGAAATACAATTGTTACTAGCAAACTAGTTGAAATGATTAATTTCAGTGTTCACTAGCAAGCTTTGTTGATTTCTAAACTTTCTAGCACTGCTCATCTGCTGAGAATATTTGTACAAACAATGGGATACCAAGGGACAGGGCACGAAGGTCAATTTCAAAAGGGCATGTTCCCTAATTTATACAGTATTTTGATACATAATTTGATCCAGAACTTTGCCCGAGAAAAGGATTTTGGACTCTAATGAGTCGTGACTTAGCAAACGCCACTGTTGCTAGATCTACCATTCAATTTCTCCAAGATGATTTTTGATGGGATGGTAGGCATTTTTAAGAATGGTGAAAAAGGCAGATTCTTAGCTTATCCAGTATTTCTGCATATAATTTTCAACCATGAGCTACAGGACTTGCCCACAAGGGGTACAACACATGTCTTGTAGAATCCCAACACCGACAAACGAATTGCCAATTTGGGAAGTACCATCAGAATTGATCCAAACACTTCGTTTGAGATTTTTCCATGGTTAATGAACCATTGACTTGGATATTATGCCAGTACCTGAGTTAATCTCAGAGGAGTCAGAGGAGGATGATTATTGG